>NW_015386204.1:1743757-1783668 GCF_001527695.2 Protobothrops mucrosquamatus | reverse complement strand
ATGCGCCATAATCCTTCACGACTAACTGTGTCAAAAGCCTTGGTGAGATCCATGAAGGTGGTGTATAGTTCACGATTCTGCTCCTGACATTTCTCCTGGAGTTGTCGAGCTGCAAAGATCATGTCCACCGTGCCACGCTCTTTGCGGAAACCACACTGTGTCTCAGGTAGTAGACCCTGTTCCAGATGGTCAATCAGGCGATTTAGCAACACTCGTGCAAAGATCGTGCAAATAAAAGGTAAGGGAAGGCAATAACACTCGTGCAAATAAAAGGTAAGGCAAGGCAAGGCAAGGCAAGGCAAATGGAAAAGCTTGGTGCCACAACCACAGTTCCCTGATGCAACCTATATTTTCATTCCATCTAACCTTACCCTAAACCAACAACTGGGGGAGGAGCCAGATTTTACCCAGAAGGATAGAAGAATAGGGACCTATCAGATCTCAGCTGTGGAGGAGTAGGATGTTCGATAGGGCAGGGACTGCAATGGGAAAGATCTCATTCGATGACAATATTTCAGGGAAGGAACTTAAAAGTTGTCCACCCTATCCACTCAAATCTTACATGATTTTTAGATGACATGCAGACATGTTCTGATTTTGTTCATTATTTCCCTAAATAATACAGCTTCACTTCATTTCCCTAAATAATACAGCTCCACCACGAAACATTGGGTTTGGCAGCTATACCTGTCTGCTGCAACAGTAAATGAAATGTGAACACTGTGTCTGCCTGGACCAGGAGGAATTCTTTATCACAAGCTCTAATGATTTCTATTGCTTCATTGCAGGAACCTCTGTAAGAAGACACATCAATGGATCAATGTAGTCATTGACTAACTCACTCTGTGGATAAAAAAGGGGTTGGGCATTAATACAGTTTAAACCTACATGGATGTTCCTAATAGCATAACAAACTGACCTCCAAATTTAACCTTTAGCAACAGCTGTGTTAACTTTTCATCTGAGAAATAAGGAAGAAGTATGGATCTCCCTGGCCTTGCATTCGTTCCTTGTCCCATATGAACCATCAATCACATGGAGAAAAGCTTCAACCTTGCAAGTTTAGAAATGGGCAGAAATTGATATAAGCACTCAAGCAATGCTTGTTTCAAGTATAAGGAAGGAGTTCTTAACACAGAGGGCCTTTCTAAATAATCTCACATATAATCTTATTGATATGGACAAATGATAATACAGAGCTTTTTGGTCAAAAGGGCAGTACACTCTCTGGCCTCTCTTGACAAATTAGCAGATTAATTAATCATTCAAGCAAGCAAAATCCATTATTACATTATTTCAGTATGAAAGGACTAGATTTAAGTATTCCTAACTAAAATCTTAGTCTTATTTATGTGCATTATCTTTGGAATTACCCTCACTACATTTGCTAAGATTTATTAGGGAAATTTATGAGGGAGAGATATTAGGGAATAAGCTTTTCAGCACCTGACTGAACTTTATCTAACTTTAGGTTTATACAGTACTTGTCTGTAAAAATGCTCAGAGAATGTCCACTACAATTCAATAAACTCTTTCCTTAAATATTATCTGGTTCACATCCAGATCTCCTAATTGACCCAGTGTTCCTTTGGTAGATAATAAAGCAAACATAATTGTAAAGCATTGGGAGTGGCTGAAAATAAATCTTTCAACTGCCTGATTTGAAGACTAGGCTTCACTACTATGCTAAAGGTCCTTGACTTGAACGGCTTCCTTGAACCAGCTGGCCAAAGTCACAAAAGTGTGCATGTTCTGTAGTCTTAACTCCCAAATATGTTGCTGTCTACAGATATCAGTTTCCCTGTGTCATGTTATGCAAACATTCCAGGAATTAACTCAACTTCTCCATAAGCTCTAGTGAGCTCCAAGTTCACTATTTGGCATGTAGAGAAAGAGGAACAGCAGCCATGTCCATTCAACAACAAAACAATCCACACACCCTTTTAATACTTTATTTTAAACACTTTCTTGAGATCAATTTCAGTCTTTTCCTTAGGTGACAATAATTGCTAGAAATTACCTCCAATCTGATTCCCACATAATGTGTTAGGACTATAATTTCCAGGATTATTAATTAGCACAAATCCCAATATATCAAGAAAGTGCCAGGCTGAAGATGGATCTTATATGAAATGTTTGTGGCATAGATACAGTCTGAATATATGTTACCTGAATAAACATGATACATTGGAATGTGTATCCTACAGAGATCTCTCTAAAAGGAGAACGAGAGAGAGGCACTACGAAAGAAAAGACCTAAGGAAATCCATGTGTTCACACATGCAACCACAGCCATTTTAAAAATAATGCCTTAGATTAAATTTAGATACCTTTGGACAACCTTCCTGAAACTTAAAAACTCATCCAACATCTCCTGCGAACAAACCCAGCATGGAAGGTTATACTTCCAATTTAGAGCTTTTTAAACACATACATATATACACGTAGACACGTAGACAAAGTTAATTGTTCTGTACTGTGGGGAATATTAAAGCAAAACCAAAAAAAGAAATAGGATTAAGTTTGCTAGAAAAGGTCTAACCTTTCATCAAGTAGAATTGGCAAACAAGATTGCACATTGTATTTTCATGTTATTAACTTATTTGTGTCTTTAAACAATTATTGAACTTCTTTAACTAATGAGTAGTGGGAGTAAATCACATGGATAGTATGTAACTAGAGCAGAGGTAATTGAAAAGTATTGCGATGAATGATTTTCCTCCCATGTATTAAAATATTCACCTCTGCACTGAATTACTACATAATTTGGCAAATAGTTGATGCTGGAAAAGAAATGGCTAAATCATGCCAAATCCCAGAATTTAGAAATATACATTGAAGATGGAAAAGAAAAAAGATTTTGCTCTTATTTTATAACTGAAAAAATGCAATTTCTAATTAATTATGTCAAGTAACTTCTGTCATCAGGTTTATACATATTGTTCACTGATAACTACAGGGACCCATTAACTCAAAATATCAGGACTTTCAGGCTTAAAGTAGAAATACAAAACGTGACACAGATCTCCCCTGAATCTGAAGTTTCTGGCCTTAATTTATTGGACATGCTATCCTGGGGGTTTTGGATGGAATCATGCTTTCATGTAGAGCCTGTTATTCAGGACTTTAATGTGCAGTTTTTACTATAAATATCAGATCTATTAATTACATCATTAATGCTTCATAGAACAGTAGGACATTATTATAAGTTTCAAATTCTTTCATTTAAACATCACCTTTACAACTTTAAATGTACTATATGGATAAGAAAAAGAGGGGAAGGGCTATCAGAGAGGAAATGGAATCAAAATGGTATTCCCCTTCCCATTTTGGGCCTCTGAATTCCTTTTGAGAATTCTTTATCTGAGGGGCTCCTTCTCCCCAGTTCCATCTTCTTGTCCCATCAAATCTGGCACAAGGGAAATATTAGGGATCCCATTTGCTAAGGAGTTCCATCTGATACGACCCAGGATGCAAGCCTATAGGGCACCCACCCTATAGATCATGACCTCCCCCAGGTGAGATTGCCTGATTTTTCAGAAATCCCTTAAAATTTGGTTTCAACAGCAACTTGAGGATCCAAGCAGGAAGCCTGTACAATAGCTATATTATATGTAAAATCGTGATGGCATTCTCTCATGGTTTTAGTTAAATTGTTAAATTTGATAAATAAATAAATTCTAGCCAGTAATCAGCCAATCTTGCCCATTTGTAATATATTCAGTAATTGTCCTTGTCTAGTTTACTTTTCTATTCAATATGCTACAATCGGTCATCAATCTATAGGCAAGTAATTAAGGAGCATAATTCTACAGTGACCAATTTTAGGGATCCCAGTATTTATGTATTTTTTTGTTTGCTTGTTTGTTTGTTTACATCAGTGGTTCTCAACCTGTGGGTCGGGACCCCATTTGGGGTCGATCGACTATTTCATGGGGGTCGCCAAGCAAGGCTGTCCACCATTTTTTTTGTCCGCCATTTTTTTCCCCTTTTCCGGCGGGTGCCTTACCTCCCTTGGGCTGGGCCAGCTGGTGGTCGGCCTGCTCCGTCTCTGCCGCTTGCCAGCTACGCCTCGGCCGGCGCAGGGGGCGGAACCACGCATGCGCGGCGCTCCCGGGCAGGGAAAGTCCTCGACTTACGACCGGTTGGGTAGTCCTCGACTTACGACCGGTTTAGTCCTTGACTTACGACCGGTTGGGGTCGCGGCATTAAAAAGGTTGAGAACCAATGGTTTACATCCTTTATTATTTATACTAATAACTCAAGGTGGTGAACATATCCAATACACCTTCCTCCTTTTATTTTCCCCACAACAACCCCGTGAGGTGAGTTGGACTAAGAGAGAATGACTGGCCCAAAGTCACCCAGTTGCCTTCATGCCTAAGGTAGAACTTGAACCCACGGTTTCCTGCTTTCTAGACTGGTGCCTTAATTTCTATACCCAACTGGTTCTCTAAAACTCACTCCTACCTCCAGTATATTACTTTTACCCTCTTTTTCCCGATTTCTCTGTCATGGGTATGTAAGGGCTCAGTTTGGGCTATATAAGAAAAATCATTTTAAAAAATAGTTATAATACTAATATAAAAAATAGAGAAGGCAAAGTGACTGACATGGGAACTATTTAATAAATTTTATCTGGCCATTACTGTCTTTCTGTTATAATAAGATAACACAAGAGAGCCAGTTAAATATAGTGGCTAAGAATCAGGAGACTATGAGTTCTAGTCCCTCCTTAGGTATGAAAAAACAGCTGGATGATCTTGGGCCCAGCTCTTTCTCTCAACCAATGCACCCCCCAATGTTGCTGTGGGGAAAATAGGAAGAGGAATGAGTATTAGGTAAGTTTGCTTCCTTGAATTGTTTATATTAAAAAAACAAAGGCAGGATAAAAAGACAGTAAATAAATAAATATTTTGGATGCAACTAAATAAATTTGTAATGTCTGCCATAATAAGGCCACTTTGGTCCAATGTATGTATTTAAAACCAACTTACCCCAATATGTCTCATATTTTTCTCCATTCTAAACTTACAAATAAATAACCAAATGCAAACTATCAGCATTTTTAATTAGGCCTTATGTAATGATTATGTCAATATAATCTTAGATTAAACATCTGAACATTTCATTCCATCATTGGACTGTTGATCCTTTATTGGAAATCTCATAGATATCCATGCAGATAGCCATGTAAAATAATACTAAATAATAAAATAATAAAAAAGATAAGTAAATTTACATGATAATACAAGTACATTTTTTTAAAAAAAACAGTGGCTTGAAAAAAATAGGAACAAAATGGACAATTACACTAGTAAATTTACTTCTGGTGCAGACATAATTAATAAACAATTTAATTCTGTACTTTTTTTTCATTTAAGGAAAAATATCCAGTAACCTAAACAGAGTCTTACAAATGTGGACTGTCTGTTTTATTTTTCTGAAGATCTTCCTAAACGTATTAACCAGTGAGGTGATCCCCAGAGGTTGCCAGTTCTAGAATTAATTCTAATGTGCTGCTTTTTTAAATATATATATATATATATATATAAGGATAACTGCTTCTCGTGCGTTAATAGACCTTTTCTTTTCTTTTTTTTATAATATTTTATTAATTTTCCAATTTTACATTTAAGTATTTAAAAAGAAACGTGGTGGCTGGGTTAATCAATAGTTCGATAACAAAATCTTTACTACAAATCTCAAGTTACAGCCTCAAATATTTCCTCTCTTTTTCTCTTAACATTTACTGTCTCCTATTTAAGCCAATACAGTTCTTATTATATCAACTCAGTAAAAACATTATTACATTTATCAATAATTTTTAGCTTATACATATCTTAATTATTTTTTACATTCAATCTTCATAAACAATCCATATCCTGTTATTAATTTTTTCCAAATTTTTAGTTTCCCATCAATATTCCAATTTAACCTTTGATATTTATAATTTTCAGGCTTTAGGTAACCAATATATATATATATATATATATATATATATATTACTTGGGTTATTCAATAATCAAACATATTCATAATATTTTTTTTAGGACTTCCAGTTTGCCATCGCGGCTGCCACAGCCGCTGGAAGGCAAGCTCCATCTTCCGCGTTCGGTTTCGCTTTGCTGGGGGACCCTGGAAAGGGTCGAAAGTTGCCCTGTAGGGGCGATGAACAAGGAGGGCACCCCCGCTTGATCGTGGGAGGGCGGCAGCCCTTCCACTCGATCTGGGGTAGCCCTCCAAACCGGCGGAGGAAAGACTAGCCATAGTAATATGGCCCATCACTAGGCTGCAGACAGCTGAAGTCAAGCACTTCGAAAGCAGTGCGGATGAAACTGGGTGAGATCCAATCTTTACCCTAAGTACTTTCTTTTCCGTAAAAGCTGCCTGAAGTATCTTTCCCTCTGTGAGGAGAGAGGAAAGGGAATTTCTATCCCACCCTCTAAGAATAGCCGCGACTGACTACACAGGGGAATTAAAGCACTAAAAGAACAACTTTAATCTAATTGGATTTATATGTTCCTGAAACTTGGGGACCAAAATTTTCCTATTTTTATTGGAGACTTTTGCTTTTATCTACAAAAAAGAAATAAAATTGGAAAAGGGATTATAAAAATTTTGGACTTAAAAAACCTTAAACGGCATCGGTGACATCTTGTGGTGAGGTTTGGTATTACAACTTGTTATTTCCTAAAAGAGACTTGGCTCGAAGCCCAGAGCTTAGATAAGACTCTTCTGACCTTGGGACCACCTGTGAGAAACTCAGCTGTAAGAGAACAGCTGGGTGGCATAACTGGCCTTCTTGAACTGTGAATGTAAATCTTTACTGACTTTTCGAGTTATATGTGTGGAATTGTTTCCTATCTCTTTATTTGAGGAATATTGGTTACTATATGAGATGATGAGATACTTTGGACTATAAAATCTTGCTTGACAAACGATTTCTACTATAAAGACTATTTATAAACATGTGAAAGAGATGGATGAAAACCAGGAAAAGATCATTTCCATGTTGAAAGCAGTACATGAAACCATTCTTTCAGCTTGTGATAAAATAAGACCTAACATAAAAGATCAAAATGCCAGCTTAGATACACAAACCCAAACTTTGACTACAACCAAAGAACTAACAATGCAGAAGATAACAGAAGAAGTGGAACAATGAAATATTAAGACAGAGGACTCAATTGACCAACAAATACAGTTAATGGAAAATCCAGAAAAGGGAGTGACACCACTGAAAATAGAAAAGACTTTCTATATAAATCAGAAGAAATTTGAGAAAGAAGAACAATAAATTGAATGGAAGATAAACATATCAGGGCAATCATGGGGAATTGGAATAATAGGGAGACAACTTAATGAATATAAATAGGCTAGTCCTTCCCAAAAAAATGGCAATTAAATGGTCTCCTTTATTTCAAATAACATATATAATAATAGAGAGATATCTATTTGATGATCTAAAAGCACTAATATGGAAGCCTAGTTGTCAAAGGAAGAAAGCCAGAATAAGGCTGAAGAAAATTGGGGTTTTGATTTATTAGAGGGTATTTCATATTATTAATTAGAGGATTAAAAGAAGAAGTTGAGATAAGGGGAATTCTGGTCATTAGATTTAAAATATTTGGAAATTAGTTAAAAATAAGGATTTTATCTGTTTAATATTTAAAAACATTAATAGACCTTTTCAAGCAATAGTAGCAAAAATTGTATTTAGGAACGTCTCTTTTGGAGTTCAGAGAGGTACCTTAATAGGCAAAATCCTATTCATGCAATTACAACTGTGAGGCTGGCTTTTAAAATGGAGATTAGCATGAGTGTGGGACTATGGCAAAGCCAGAGAAAAATTTTCATCATTTTCTCCTGCTGGTGCCAAACTGACCAGTACTATCATTATCATTAGCTGGCAATGCTACATGAGACATAGGTTTGACTAAGGCTGGCATCTGACTCCATATCATTCTATTTTATTAAGAAATGTTGCATAAAAACCATAACTGATCAAAGCCATGATAGGCAGCAGAGGTCAGTATCTAAGTGCCCATCTGGTGATGATCATAGCATATGGAAGACAAGTGATTTAGAATGTGACAGAAATAAACAGTAGAGACCATGAGTCAATGAATTAATAGAAAGAAGGAAATGTATGTTGTGTAACAATAAAACTGAGAGACAGGGAAAGAATGTATTAAATCTGAATGAAGGTAGAATAGAATTCAAAACACATGCAGGGAATGAAGATGTAGGTTTAATTATAAGGATAGAGCAAAATGTATGTCAGAAAGTATGGATTGGCTGCATATGAAAGTAGAGAGCAATAGATATTACACCCTTGTCAGTAATTGTAATGGAAGAACCAGAGATGTATAATGGGAAAAATTGAATGAGTACAATCCAAAGAAAATAATTATTCTGATAGGTGTTATGAATAGATGGGTGGGAATGAGTTGATAGAGTAGAGGAAAAACTGATTCAGCCATTTAGAGACATAAGAAAGAATGAAAATTGTGACTATGTGATAGGTACCTGCCTTGAAAAGATGTGTTCCTTTTGTATATGTGGTTTAAGCATAAGTCTATTTACCGTATATCCACAAGGCAAACGAATTACTATGAATTTAAAACTATGATTGAGTTGATTGGTTACGATGAAAGATTGCAAGATCTGAATAAGTGATTGTGAATATAGACAAAAGATTTTTTTTGTATTGTTAAACATGGACTTTAGAAATAAAGTGGTTATGGCAGTTAAAAGAAAGAAACAAAACAATTGCAAAAGTATTATACTGAAGAAAGAGAAAATATGTGTTCTGGATGAGGAACTATTAGAAGACAGATTAATTGCTTTCCCAAATAAATGGAAAGTAGTAGAAAGAACTAGGACATAAAGCTACTTGAATCAGAGTGGAAAGAATTGTCTTTGCATGGATATCCACAGTGTTGGTATAGAGTTACACTAATGGAAATTTTGGGAAAGGACCTTTAGTGGAATGATAAAGTGAGGTTGTAGATGAAAGGGAAATGTAAATAAGAGAATGAATGTTGCAAATATTAAGAATGAGAAAACAATACCATATAATATGCATGCTGAGAACAATATACTGGCAAAGAATGTAATAGAACTAAATGAGGCACAAAAATGCAGTAATTTTAAGGGAAATAAAATACTGTTTTGAAAGTGGACCAAAAGGGCTAAATAAGAAGCCTTCAACACAGTGAGTAGAATTTAAAAATGTTAAAATTACAACATGTATAAGCAAAATCTGGAATATTTAAGAGATTTAAATGGAAATGGTGTCAGACAGGAGATCCAGTTTGGTCTAGTAATTAAGGCAACAGTCTAGAAATCAAAAAACTGTAAGTTCTTGTCCTCCTTTAGACATCAAAATCACCTGGGTTACTTTGGCCCACTCATTTTCTCTCAGCCCATGATGTGAGGCTCAGGTGACAAGCTAGTCAATCACTTTCTGTCACAATTACTGGATCAACACTTGGTTGATCCAATCCCTGCACCTGTGGGAAAACACTAGGGGGGAGAGATATGTCCGACAGTGGAATTAAAATGAATGCTTTACATCTTAGTGTTCAAGAAAAGAATGAAAAGAAAATCCATGAGAATAAGTAAGAATATTGAAAATTGGTAAAGCTAAAGAATTATATGATGTAACTGGAAAATGTTAAAATGTGGATCATGAAATGATTGGGCTATTTATTTCAGTGGAAAGGGAACTTTAGATATAAATGGAGCGACTGATTAAAAGTGTATCACAAACCATAGAACGTACATTATGGATTTAGTCGTAAACCCAGGAATATAGAAGGGCAGAGTTTGCTTCATGATATCACCAGTTACAGCTTATCATTTTCTTTCATATAATCTTGCTGGTTCAGATGCAAATGTGTGAGGATAACATCTATGCCTGACAACTGTTTTTATTGGTTCCCTTAATAAAAAGTTTGGTAAGAAAAGCGAATGCAAAAGATGCAGGGTTAGTCTTTCTGAAGTGTTTTTGGCAGAATTCTGACTGAAAAAAATTGACTATAAGCAAAACCTGGAAACCACGGCTTTATGTTATTTATTATTTATTTATTATTAATTTTATATGCTGCCCATCTCTCCATCAGGTCAATCTAGATGGCTTACAGCAAGCTAAAACAGCAATATCAGAAGATTAAAACAATAAGTATTACTATTAAAATTAACAAAGATAACTAAGAAAGGAGCAATAGATAGCAGGATGGAGATGGAACATTCTCTTAATCCACTAACTACCTCTAGTGTGGGAGCCTCCATTGGGTCCCCAGGCCAATCAACAAGGCCAGGTTTTAAGGCTTGTCCTGAAGGCCAAGATAGTTATATTTGCCAGAGGATATATAAGTTCATTATTGTTGTTGTTTTTGGTCTTCAGTAGAAATGTATGCATATAAGAAACTGTATATTTATTGATTTTGAAAGATCTATCAGAGATACATCTTATTTTTAAGGAACATTCTCCAAAGAAAGTCTATAAAATCCAATCATCTCCTTATTTTATACCTTTTACTCCATTGGTTTTTTAATTTCTTCTTTCCTGTGCTCTACATGGTCTTGCTTACTTGAAAAGGAATAGCATAATGGATAAATAAGTGTTTAGATCTGGAACACTGCTTCTTCTATTAATATTGGAAGAAAGGTTTTCACACTAGTGTAATGCAAACTAGTGGGTGATGGTTGGGGTGAAGATCAACCAAGGTGTGAATCACAGGAAGGAGAAAAGTGGAAGGTCTCTATCATCCTCCATTCTTCAGATCACTCTCTTATTACTGCTATTTATTTTTAAGAAGCTATCTATACAATTATCAATTGTCTGAATACTTCATTATTTAGTTAGTTTTACTCTATGTCTGGAAGTTGCAGATGCTTTGCAATTTGTTAGCCTCTACATCACTGCTACATCTACAGAGAAATGCTGCCGATATAATTAGGGATAGAAATGGATTGGCCTCAGCAGGTGGCAGAATCTAACTTACCTTGCTTGATCCCCAATGCTAAGGAGATTAAAGTAGATTAGTAGTTGGTTTGGAAAACCAACTGGGAATTCAAGCAAACTGGTGTGAGTTTGCTTGAAAAGATTTTTTAAAAACTTAATAAAACACCATTTTTTTCATAATAATATCATGAACAATCAACAGATGTCCACGTTAACCCACAGATAGTTTTTTTAAGAAATTACGGAGAATAAAGTATACTTAAAACAGCTCTATTCTCATTTTTAATATCTACTTAAAATTTAGTATCACATTGTAAAAGCCCTAGCCCTTATCTTACTATTCCTCATCCTAAACACTGGTTTATTGGCACAATTACACATCTGGATTATGTAACAAATGGACAACCATAAATGTTATCTGCATTTGTACATTTTGCAGTTTTCTCCCAAGCTTTTCAAAGGGTTCTTTCTATGCATGAGTACACACACATACACGCGCTTTAGAAATTTACCCCCCCTCCCAAAATCAAGCATAGGACAAAGAAATGGATGGCTTTAATAAATGAATTTAACAGACGCATCATTGCCCTCTGAGTAGTCAACTCAGTTTGGTCTAATCAAAGAGCAACATGAATTGGTTCACCAAGGGATTGAAAAGAGTCAGGGAACAGCACTTAGCACTTTGCTGACCTTGAGTCCACCGTAACAAAACTCCTTCTGGAACCACAATTTTCCCAGCCATTTTCAAGTATTTTTTTTTTCATTTCCTCCTGAGAATAAAACACTACATTGACCAGTAATGTTCAATCCAAATTCTCTCACTGGGAGGAAAAAAGGAATTGTTAATAGTCCAAAGAAAAGAGCAAGGCCATATGAGAGAGAAGACAGATAGACAGGTAGGTAGGTAGGTAGGTAGGTAGGTAGGTAGATAAAGAGAAAGAGATAGATAGATAGATAGATAGATAGATAGATAGATAGATAGATAGATAGATAGATAGATAGATAGATAGATAGATAGATAGATAGATAGATATAAAGGAGTACATAGCTACAAATAAACATTTTAGCACACATTTTGATCCACATTATATTATCTATGTTGTTACTGGATATAGTACTTCAACTGAAATCCAGATTCTAGTGAGAGGCAGAGACACATGCCTAGAATGAGGAGAGCTTGGCAAAAAAAATAATTAAAGAAGCAATTGCTCTAACACTTATTTAAATCTGTATCAAAAACCCATTTATTTAAAAATTATATATGATATAATAATGGCAAATATTAAGAATTCCAAAAGGGAATTATGACCTAAAGATTGTTTTCCTTTAATATTTTAATCTGTTTATTTTGTAGAGATATTATTAACTATATTGTAACTAATCTTAGATTTAGTTATGAGTATGAGTATATATGAACATACATATTTCAATGATACAATTTTTTGAATGTCAGTTAATACTATTTCATATATTCTGAATTTCACTAAGAAATTCTCTAATTAATGGTTTCTTTGTATTCTTAACTGGCTGACTTCCCAGCATAAAATTATCTAAACTAATAAAATCTGGGCACAAGAGAAGGAAAACCTGGGCTATAAAGAGCTTTTGTAGTAAGAGAAAACTGGTGAAATAATAAAGTTCTGTTTTTCTACACTACGGGGTGCTTTCCAAGTTTAAGCTCCCCTTTCCCCCCAAAATACTGTGTTCTTAGAGTAACTGTGTTTTGATTCTCTTGTTTGAGTAGAAAGATTTATTTGTGTCAAAATCTAGGACACCCTGTGGAAAACAGCAATCTGTGATAAAGCATGGCATTGTAGGTGCTCTTTTAAAAGAAAAGGTGCTGCCTTAGTAACCATCATAATTAGGGTGGAAGTAGTTTGATAAGTTAATTTAATAGAGTATACAGTCAGTGGTCCATCTTACTCCGAAAATCCCATTCCACTCATAGACACAATCTTGACATTCTTGTGATATACTAACAGAAAAATTGCATGGTCTTCGAAGTGGTAAAACCAAGGTGTGGCAGATTTTTAAGAAATAGTTCCCAAATTGAGAAATGTAGAAAAGCTGTGTTCATTTCCCTATCATGCATACAAATGCATTTCTATATTTCAGAGACAAAACATGCAAAAACCTAAGAACCTATTTAAAAGTAAACAAGGATAATCTTGCTTTTGTATTCAGTATAGGGATTATCAAAATATAGATTCAAATGATGTTATGCTGTAATTATACCTCTTGAAGATGCAATATGAAGTGTTTTGTTCAAAGTGAAAAGTTTTGTGTGTACCTTCCCTTCATTAATTTTTCTCTTTTTTCTCATACCTTCCAGCTGTGCTAATATCATATTTTTTTAGAAGACATTGTTCATGCAACATGATAGCCACAAGAAAAATACTTTAGAAATGGCAATCTTTTGTTGATTTACTACCTGTGTCCAAATTGCTTTTTCTATACTATTAAGAACAGTGTGCCAAAAATTGAATTATTTGTATTATGATTATTATTTATTAAATTTATATGTCACCCAGCTTAGATGGCTTACACTAACCCAAAAACAGAACACACACAAACAAACAATCTTGGGGAGAACCTCATTTCCAGAAGGCAGGCACTGCTACAGAGGATACGGAACATGTCATGAGATATGGACCTGACCAATCCATAACAATCAATACACACTGGATCCTAAAGTAGTCATGATGCAGTTGGTAATCATGTCAAAATTGATCAATGAAGAAAGCAGATGAATTCTAGAACTTTTCAAGTTTACTTAAATTAACAAAACTGCCAATTTGCACTTACTTTTTCCATTGTTTGGACAAGTCTAGTTGGGAACAAAAACTGGTGGAATGAAGATTCTTTTTTTCTTTTTTTTCTTTTTGGCAATAAGATTTGGGACTGAGTCTCCATCATCTCTGACCAAAACACATTGTATCCTGTGAATCTTTTTTCAGTTGATGACTTTACGACTGGAGATCCACAAAATACATTCAGGGCCTCCTTAGCTAACGAAGAGGCAAAATATGTAGAAAGTCATCTCTGATTTTGTGCAGCAGTGCAGCCATGGGGTCTTCACTAATTTGGCCCACTGCTGTCACCTTCAACATTCTTGTAACTTGCATCTTGAAGATCTGGGGGCATATTTTTTCCTTCTTTTATTTATGAAGAATGTGATTACTTTAATTACTTCCTCTCTTCAAATTTGAATTTGAATTGTGACTGCTCAGAAAAGAGATCACAAACCCAGCAAGGATAACTTAAGATTTGAGCAACAGCACTGTAGTCTCTTTTGTGTGTGTAAGGGGAGGACTTCAACTCTGGCACGCTGGCTGAGGAATTCTGGGAGTTGAAGTCTATAAGTCATAAAAGGGCCAAATTTGAAGACCCCTGCATTAGAGGTTAATTTAGTCCAATCCATTTCAACAAGAGGTCACCCAAGAATGTTGACAGGAGGGTAAAAAAAGTGAAGTTGACAGGCATGTGATCAAAGCCCTGCCTCTTTTCCCCATATGTTGCAGAGTTTTGATTGTGTTGTGGTGGCCACCATCTTGACTTTTATTGACTCATCCTACAGAGGCCCATAGAGCTCCTCTATTGTTGCCAAGAAAACTTCACAGACATGGGTATGTCAGCATCAGGAGCAAAGCATGATTCAAGGGAATTTGCAGGACTTGAATGTGGATTACAAAATTTTTGCAAAAATTTTGGCCAATAGACTGATGCAGATATTGCAACATTATATACATGATGATCAAACTGGTTCATATCTGGGAGATACATGAAGAATAATATTAGGCAAATTGTAAATCTACTGGAATATTTGGACAAGAATAATCAAATATCTTCGGCTTTTATCTTTCTTGATGCGGAGAAGGCCTTTGATAAATTGGAATGGCAGTTTTTAAACAAAATGTTGGATTATATGAACTTTGGAGATCAATTTAAAACAGCCATAAAGGNAAAAACAGACTGCCCAAATAATTATAAATGGAGACCTGACAGAGCCTATAGACATACAAAAAGGTACTAGACAAGGTTGTCCACTTTCTCCTTTACTATTTGTATTGTCACTAGAAATCCTACTATCCAGAATTAGAGATTCTACAATGATTAAAGGCTTAAGAATTTCTGCTAAAGAATACAAACTCAAAGCTTTTGCAGATGATTTAGTTTTTACATTGTCTCAACCAATTGAGTCACTGGAAACCTTGTTGCAAGTGCTGCATCAATATGGCAAGGTGGCTGGACTTAGAATTAATGTTAAAAAGACTAAAATTCTTACAAAGAACATGATGGCTAAAGACAAAAATCAACTTTCGCAAATATCAGGTTTTGAAGTGGTTAGTAAAGTCAAGTACCTGGGAATTTTTTTGTCCTCCTCTAACACGAAACTTTACCAGAATAACTATGAAAAATTGTGGAAATCAGTACAAAAAGACTTATCAATGTGGAAAAAACTTCATTTTTCTTTGCTGGGTCGTATTGCGGCCATCAAAATGAACATTTTACCTAAGTTTCTTTTTCTATTTCAGATGATACCTATTTTAAAAAATGAACTTAAGAGATTTGAATCGTTTTATCTGGGGAGGCAAGAAAGCAAGGGTTAAATTTAAGATTATTCAAGATGTTAGAGAATGTGGAGGACTTAAAGCTCCAAATTTGACACTTTACTATGATTCTTGTGCATTAACATGGACAACGGATTGGATTAATTTGTCTAACAAGAGGATATTGAATTTGGAAGGATGGGATTTGTACTTTGGGTGGCATGCTTATCTTTTTATGCAGAAAAAGATTGACAAAACTTTCAGAAATCATATAATAAGGGCTGCATTGTTAAGTGTTTGGCAAAAGTATTTTTTTAAGTTTGATGTTAAACTTCCAATTTGGGTGATACCATCACACATTTTTTTGACTATACCTAGATTTGTGGTGATGGAGGCGCCATCTTATAAAGATTTGTTATATCAGAGTGGTAGTGGTGAATGGTGCCTCAAATCAATAGAAGTTTTGAGACAGAAAAACTCAGACTTTTCTTGGCNGGCAAAAATTTCGGCTTATCTGAAGAATCATTCAAATGAACAATTTTTATCAATATGGAGAAGATGGATTGTTTATATTCAAAATAAGCATAGAATGGTGGAATATAACTTAGGCTTTTAGATAATTTGTTTTCTTTTTTTATATATTTCACCTACTTATGTAGAATAATATTTTGTGGAGTTAGGGATATTAATAGTAATTTACTTTTAGTTGAATAGTATCCTGGGATCAGGTTTGGGAAGTCCAGGGGGGTGGGGGGTGGGGGGTAGGGTTTTTACATTGTGATGTATTTGTGATGTGTTCTTTTTTTATGATGAAAATAATAAAAATTTATACTTGAAAAAGGGAATTTGCAGGAGGGCCAGAGGGTGTAGTACAAAACCCAAAATGATGGCCACAATGGTGTGAAGGAAGATAGAGAGATAGAGAGATAAAAACCATGGGGAGCTCCCAGTGCACCATAAGGGCCTCCTTCTAGATTTCTCACTATAACCCACACATATACTTGTTTATCTGTTTAAACATTCTTTAACTGGGAGTGTCTGTTTTTGATACTTTCTTAATGCACAAGCAGTCATCTAGATAAAGCCATAATGAATACAAAATTATGGGCCTTTTTCTTATATTAGTTGCTATGGAATGATTGCATTATGCACATAATGCTTCCCAAGCAGTGGGAGATCTATTATTAGCTATGAACTAATTTAATTGGATATAAGTTTTAAATTATTGCATTTTTCCTTTGATGTACCATACCTTGGTAAAGATGAATTATATTATTCTTGCAACTACTACAGCCATACAATGGGAGTATCTCATGGATATTTGGGTCAGTTTAATTATCCTTAAATCAGAAAATGCAAAATATAATAAGACTGTCATTTCCAGCTGTTCTACCTTTGTGAATTAATTATGAGCAGCAAGAATTAAAAGTAATGTGCTATTAACAAGCCATCAGAATTTCTTGTTTAAAACTTCTAGCAATGAATGGAGTTTCTCTGAAGAAAAACAAAAGCTTGATCCTCCATGCCAAATTTAAGAATCCATTTCTATTAATAGAAGTATCTTCTGTCCACATAGGACCTTTTAAAGTCCATTGTATTGTTTGGGATAAAGCTTAAAAGCATGTCACACTATATTTAAGAACTGACTGATTTGTTTGTTTTTTTAACAGCACTTCTGATCCAGAGTTCTTGATCTAGATATTTCAAAGGTTCAGAGTGGCTGAAGTCATCCTCTTTTCAAGTATCTAAGAAACTCTGGAAAAAGGGAGAAGGCATTGCAGGTGATTTAGTAAATTATCTTTATTCTAACATCATTTTTTTTACAAAGTTAAGTATAGTGCTAAACATTTACTATCCTTTTTATTTATAAGTTACAGTAATTAATATATGTGAAAATATCCACAGATTGCATATTCTCATCTACATTACGAGGTGCAATTAACCACTGCCTAAGTATTAAGTATCATTCTGTACTGATGATTAACATCACTGAAATTTGCAGAACCAAAAACCAAATAGATTTTCCTTATCTGTTCAGTATCTGTTTGAAAGCAAAGCACAAGTACAATGCTAAAATTTGGCCCCTAACCTATCCAGTCTTACTTCATTTCAACATGAGACAGAATACACTAAAATGTTCTCGATGTATTAAACATTGGGAGATCTTTAAACATTACATGCCAAAAAAAGTATAAAGAAATTATTTCAATAAAGCCTCATTATTCACAATTCACAGAACTTCATTAGAAGATCACATTGTTTTGTTTCTTTATTAATTTTTATTGAAGTTTTTAATAAATACTATAAAAACTAATGCAAATTAAACTTTTTAAAAAAGGCAGAAAAAGAAGAAAAAGACGAAAGGTAGAAAGGAAAGATCACTTGGAAAGAATTCAACTTAACTACCCTTTCTTCTCAGCAATGAATTATATGAGCTACTTTCTAGTTATTGAAATCTTAAAATAAAAGATGTAAAACGCTACAGTGACATCTTAAGATCATTGACAAGGCAGGTCCTGCCTGCCTGGGAAAAAAAAATGCCCAGCTGGTCTGGAGATAAAACAGATTGATAATTAGTTGCAAAATGTAACATTTCATCAGGAATAGTTTGAATAATCCAATTTATCTTTGTCAGATATGCGGCACATATTCTTCCCCCTTTGGAGACTCTTTGTTCTTTAACATAATATTATAATTTCAGCCTCCTAATTAACGTGCTAGTCGGCCGGAACTCCAGATCTGCCTTGATGTTGCACTGCAGATTGGAGGCTGGTGTTACAGCACGGAGCGAAGGTACCTGCCCTAAGCCACATGCCACCACTAACTACTGTGGTGCCTGCTGCCTGCTTCCCATCCTACTGAGGCCATCCCTAGTTTGATATTGATGAGATCAAAGATAAGCAGTTTGAAGGGAGGAGGGCTTCAGTTGCTGGCTAGTTTGAGTGATTGGGGCCAGTGTACAGCAGCTGGGACCACAATTTCTTTGCATGTTCGAAAGCAGAAAGCAGCTCACCAGGGTGAGCTCCTACAGGTTCAGGTTTCTAATTAACTGATAAAGATGCATGGTCTCTCCTTAGTGCTTCAGCCTAATCAGGAAAGTAAGTGATACCAGACTGAATGTCTCTCAGATGAATCTCCTGCTTCCCTAGTGAACAAATGCACACGCTTTTGATATCCCTAGTTTGCTTGGTTAATACCCCTGTAAGAGGTGGAGGGCTACACGGATTTACAAGGAAGGACATAAAACCTGTGAGGAAGAAGCTCCATTGGTAGAGGAGGATTTGAAGACGACACATAGTTGAGATGACACAGGATTGAAGATACAGTGAATACATTTAAAACAGCTGCCAATGTTCACACGTACAAATTTGCTTTTTTTTTTTTTTTGCTTTTTGAGGAATTTTTCCCAAGTTATAACACTTAACATTAAAACTGTTTGAATTGGGAGAGGAGTGTCAGTCCGTTCATACTGTAGGACCTTGACTGAGCTCCTTAGCATTTATTGTAGGACCTTGATTGTAGGACTTTTGCAAGACATTAACTACTTTATAATTTTGAATTGATACAAGTTGATTATATATGATATATCCATCAGCATGTTAACCATGGTTTTCTTCAAAGAATTCTGAATGCTGTTTAATAAAAAGATGCAAATGTTTAGAGAGCCCAGTCCCTATTTTTTGTTAGTTTTCATGTCCTCCATTTTTCAGAAAAACTGACTCAACTGTCCAGTTCATAGACCAAAATATGCTAAAACTCACATGCTAGTATGTCGGGACCTTTTAGTTAAAGGGTTAAAAAGAAAATATATTTAGAAATGCATGTGTTATGGCAGAAATGTATTTTGTGGATTGCTTTAAAAAATAACATTATAGATTAATGTAGAAATATCTCTTTAAGTATATGAAAACTGACATGGAACAGAAATAAACTGAGCCGTCTTTCTTTACTTTCTTCCTGAAATCATAGTTTAAATCTGATTAAACCAAAACTGAAACTTTCTGTGTTTCTTCCCATTTATAGTATGCTGACTTTCTTATAAAATAAGTTAAAGTGGGAACATCAATTCTGTGTGTCAGTCCTCTTTCATTTTCTGGCTCTGAAATATTTCCTTTCTTCAAATGTTCATTCAAAGGCAAATTCTTTTGAGCATAAAGAAATTTCTACAATTTCTTCACTGGTAAGTTTGTTGAGTATTGTTTCCTATGCCAAAATGCAAAGGTACTTATATTTCAAGTTCCTGGTTAATTCTTCTTCAAGGAAAATGTGAACAGGTTCTGTTCAGGCAGAGCCTGAAACCTATTTGGTTCTTCTGTGGAAATCAAGGGACCTTTACACTTAAATTTTGCAAGATCATTCTCTTCATTTCTATCTAAATTAAAACCCTTAATCTGGTATATGAAGTCTGTAAAATCAATAGGGAGACTACTGAAAAGAAAACACAGTCATTATTGCTGGGTTAGACAGGCTTAACTTTATTAGCAATAGGTCGCTTGTGTACATATGAATCCAATTCAAATCCGACAAGGGGGAATCTAATGCTTCCTGAACACTGTGGGAGTTTGTTTTCATATAGGGCTTTAGGATACCTCTTTCTAATGCAAGAAGGCTAGGCTATTTTAGTAATATTCTTTAGCATACTAATCCTGTGCCTATACTTAATTTTCAATGAACTCAAGAAACAACAAGATCACAGAGGGACCTCACAATGTTGTTAAGTGAAAAACCTATATCACCTAAAAGTGTTTGTATTAATACCTTTGAGGATGTTTGGTACCAGGATTGAAATACGGGTTAAATAAAGAAACAAAATGGTGCCTTGTAGCAATACATTATGTCTGTCCTTTATTCCATTGGTGTCTTGCCAATCAACTTCAAAGAAACTAGGCCCAAGAATGGAATGAAGTGTGCAAGCTTTTTTTCCTTTGTGCTATTGTCTATACGCAGGGCTTTTCAAACTTTTCAGAGATTGTACCACTTTTAGGATATGGCAATATTCAAGTACCACCAGTCGCCTAGCAGGTGGGCGTGGCCTGCTCGATGCCACTCACTGGACACAGCTGACTCAAGACAGTTGGGTCAGAATAGAACAAGTTGCACTGGCTAACTTGATGTGGGGACAACTCGGTGCCCCATGAACTTCTCGCCTCCCCAAACTGCTAGCAGCCAAGCACATACATGCGCACACACACACACACCATATTCCAGGTTTGTGGACTTTTATCCACAGAGGAAGGAGAGGGCCTTCTCCCCAAACCCAGGCATGATTGGCAATTTGCTAGCTCAGATGTGGATACAAGTCTCCAAGCCTGGAATGTTTGTGTGTGTGTGTTTGTGTCAGCAACTGGAAGTGTATAAATCCATGAACTTCCCTTTCCTGTCTCAAACTCAATCCATACATCCTTTAATTTTCAGACACATCTTTTTCTCATAAGCTCCTTAAAAAAAGGTATACTGTAATTAGCAGGAAAAATAAATCTAGCACTTCTTTTTTAAAAAATAATATTTTATTGGTTTTCCAGTTTTACATTTGAAAGGCAACGTGGTGATTGGGTTAATCAATAGTTCAATAACAAAATCTTTAGTACATATCTCAGGTTACATCATCAAATATTTCTTCTCTGTTTCCCTTAATATTTGCTATATCATATTTAAGCTAGTAAGTTTCTAATTATATCAAATTCAGTGAAAACTTCATTATCACATTTATCAATATATTTTTTACTTATACATATCTTAATAAATCTTCATGAACAATCCATATCCTGTTATTAAGTTTTACCTAATTTTTGGTTTTTAATTACCATACTCCAATTTAGCTTTTAATATCCATAGTATTTGAGTTTTGGGTAACCCAAATTTCCTTTGTCTCACTTCGTAAAAATTATAATATCTAAAATGCACATATTACTTACTTAAATATATTCTTATTTTATTGCGTAAACGTTTTCTATTTCTCACCCTAGTACATCCACCTTAATAATCGAGTATCCTTTATTAGGTCAAGTCCATCATCTATATTATCTGGATTAATCAATAGTTCAAACCTATTTTCTAATAGTTAGTTTCATACTATTTTCCAACTATTTTAAATTGTTACATTTCCCCTTGTCTCAAAGTCTCCCTGTAGCCCACTGGTTGGCCATTTAGTACTCTCTAATAGATCAAAAGACCCCGGTTTTTCAACCTAATTCTAGCTTTCTTCTTATGCCAACCAGGCTTCCATACCAATGCTTTTAAAACATCGAATAGATCTCCCTTCATTCTTGTGTATGTTACTTGAATTAAAGGAGACCATTTAGTTGCCAATTTTCTGAAAGAACTGGCCCATTTATAATCATTAAGTTGTCTCCTGGTGGCCCAGATCCCGATATTTGCTCTGGTATAGTTATCTTCCATTCCATCTGGTCTTCTTCTTTCTCAGGTTTCTTCTGATTTGTGTAAAAAGTAATTTCCATTTTTAAAGTTGTTGTTTCATTGTCAGTGGACTGTACTTGTTGATCTTTAAGGCCCTCTGTACTTGTTGATCTTTAAGGCCCTCTGTCTTGTCATTAATTTCCTCTGCTTCTGTTGTTTTTTGGATTGTAGGTTCTTTAATTGCAATCAGGGTTTCACTTTGTAAATTTAAGCTGGCACCTTTGTCTTTCAGTCTAGATTTAATTATCTCGGTGGCTTCAAGAATTTTTTCAAGTATAAGTTTAAACATAGCCGAAGTTTTTTGCTGCTCCTCCTCCATTTCTGACATGGTTATAGATGGTCTTTTAGTGAAGGCTATTTATTAAACAAAAGTCAGTAAGTGTTCACCTCCACAATTCCTAATAACCACTTTCACTGCCCAGCTGCTCTCTCAGCTTTTAATCTTTCTTAGATAATACCAAGGTCAGATTCAAGTCTCTTTGTCAAAAGTAATAGATTGCTAGTCTCTTTGGCAAAAGTAATAGATTGCTATACCAAGCTTCACCACAAGATGTCCCCGATAGTATTTAAGGTCTTTTTCAAATCCCAGGCTAGGTTTGTATCCAATTTAAGTTCTTTTTCTTCTTTTTTACAATAAATAAAATAGCAGGTCCCCGTAAGAGTAGGAATTTTTTGGGTCCCCAAATTCCAAAAGGAGGTAAGTCCAATGATATTAAATTGTACTTTTCAATGCTTTGTTTCCTCAAGTAGTCAGACGCCGCCATTTTAGAGGGTGGAAGAGAAAATTCCCTTCCCTCTCTCCTTGCTGGGGGAAAAGTTTTCAGGAAGCTTTTAACAGGAAAAATACTTGGAGTACAGAGAAGGTAAAATCTCACCCAATTCCTCCATGTTGCTTTCGAGGTGCTTGTTAGTGAATTTGGCTTCGGCTGTCAGCAGCTTAATGATGGTCCATGTTGATGGCCGATCTTTTCCCCGTCAGTTTGAAGAGCTGCCCCGGATCAAACGGGAGGGCTGCCACCCTTCCACGATCACTCGGGGGTCCTCTTCGTGCTCATTGCCCCTACAGAGCAACTTCCAACCCTCTTCAGGGTCCTCTGGCAGGAGAAAACCAGACAGTGGAGAGAGTGATCATTCTACACGTCCACCAGTGCCACGATCGCAAACCAGAAGCCCAGCACTTCTGAATTCTTTCCCCAAGGGGGAAAGGAAAGTTCACAGCCTGCAGGTTGCTAGCAAAGTCATCAAAGAATGTAGTTATTGCTGCTAAAGACAAGAATAAATAATGAATCAATTTTGCAGCTCTCTCCTGTTACTACATCCTCTTACCTCTAGAATGTGGCCTGAGATTGCACAAGGGGCTAGGCTAAAATCTGGTTGAGTAGTTTGCAGCCAGGTGTTCAGTACAGATCTTGCCAATGTGATTTTAATAGCGCAGGAAGGAATAGGAAAACAAGGGGAAAACTTTGCAATCAATAAACCATGGTAGACTATGCTTGTTTTACCCTATTTTGATTCTCCTCCCTAGCAGCAGCCCATCGATTTTAGAACTGCATGGCTACAAAGATAGAGGTCTTCAGCCTCCCAATCCCTGCTTAGAGAGGGATTTGCATTTTGGCGAGAGTCAGGCCATATGCCCCCAATTAAAGGAAAAATCTGAATCTAGCAGGCCAGAAGGTACCCCAGCCACCATGCCTCTTCTCCTCGGCCCCAGGGTACAGACACAGTCTCTACTCCTCGCCTGTTCTGATCCGACTCCCCAAACACAACAAATGCACCAATCTCCAACGTTCTTTTTATTCAGGAATGCTTTTTATTCAGGAGCTTCACACAGCCGATTGTTAAAGTTTTTAGTTGCCTCCAAACAATGGAGTTTGCTCCCTTTTTCCCTGCAGGGGTCTCCCAAAACCCAGAGTTAATTTCAGTCTCTCACCACACTTGCAGCAAGAGTCCTTCAGGTAAGCTGGCTCTTTTCCAACATGCACATGCTCAGAAGGTGCTCGATTTCCAGTGCTGCAGGATCTGAGGAAAACTCCGGTAAGTTTACAAACCAGAGTCAGGAGTTCCAAATAGAAGTGGCTGACTGGCAGGGAGACGAATAGTTGTCTGCCACACCTATTCATCTCCACCCCTGCCTTTTATCCACAGTTGAGGGTGGGGCTCTGTTAGTAGTGGTGACTCTTCCACCCCGAAGAGCAGCCCATAGCCTCTTGCTGTTCTCTCTTCTCAGCCTTTGCTGTGCCTGCGCATCAATTACTGGCCCCATGTGATGCTCCTCTCCTGAATTACTTGCCTCAAGGCATGGAGGTCTCAGCCTTTCCATCTGGGGGCTGGCGGAAGGCCCAGGCTCCGCTTCTGTCCCTGGCTGCAACAGCTCCATTCCTTCATCCCCATTGGAGCTTTCAGATGGTCCTGATGCTGGGGCTGACGCCCACTCCTCTGCTTCCTCCTCTGAGTTGGCTGCAGAGTTTTCTGGCAGCCAACAGGCCGCAACATCGCCATAGCTGGCGTGGGACATGCAAGTACCTCCATCCTCTTTGTCTTGCAAAGCAGCACTCACCTGGCTCTCCCACCCACTGCCATGCCGGCAGCCCCGACTAAAGGCCACATGCTCCAGCCTCGCCCAGCCAAGGAAGATGGCACCAGCCAAGACTACAGCAGATTTGCAGCTTGTCAAGGGCGCTCAGAGCCTACCCAACTTTACTTTGGAATTTCGGGGTTGGAAAGCGGAGGGGCAGCGCTGCGTTTGTAGGCATGGCCCACCTGCTGGAAAGCCTCCTGCTTGCCCCCTCCCGGGGGAAAAATCTATAAGTTTATTAGCCACCCAACTCCACTTTGTCCCACTGAGAGAAGGTGCATAATGCTTAACTGAAGACTTAGCTGACAGATCAGTTCACAACATGAAAAGAACATTTCCCCCGTTACTGCTTTTAAAAAATGTTCCAACTAACTATTTCATGGAATCAAAATAAGACAGGAAACTGAAAGAGCTTTCATTAGCTTTTAAGACTTGTAAGGTCTTATGCTCCATTGCCTTTCACTTGAGCATCCATTTATACCTGTGAAGGCAATACTACAGCAGAATGCAGTGTATTACACCAGGCAAGGTAGTAAACAACTTCACAGAACCTAAAGGAATCAACATAGCAGAGCTATTTTATTGAGTGCAATTCTATATTTGCTTACATTGATGGCATAGGCCACTGGGATTGTATATAATTGTGCCATTTAAAAGTTCTCAAAGTTATTATTCAATTACTATAGAAACATACTTCTCAGTAATTGATTTTCAAAAAAAGGAAACAAAATAAAAACTTAAATATGTATGCGTTGAACTCTAGATTATTGCTATTAATAATTCTTCCCTGTCCTTTTTATTTTATTAGATTTTTATCCCATCTTCATTCCTCCTATAAGATGATATTAGCTCAGCTTATTTGCATCCAATTATTTTGAAAGTACCTTAAAATTGTGAGTCCTGGAAATTCTAAGATTAGCAAGAAACATCTTTTACATCATCTACTTTTTGGGAGGTATTTCAGTATTACAATTACACCTGTAATCTTAATCATTTAAGTTGGGAGAAGAATCTAAATAGAGAAAAATGTTCCATTGTCAATACTGGAAAGGGGAGATACTCATTAAAAAATCATTCTGAGAATTTGAAACATTCTTTTCTAATCAGGGACAATATCTACCCTTCCTAATAAACAACTACAGGACCTCATTACTAGATTAGTGATAGATCTCTCTGACTTCTTTTGGAGATTTCAACTTGCCTTCTCTGTAGGGGAGCAGTTCATGGCCCCAGTCACAACCATGCATTCACCCTGGGTCACATCAGCCTGAGCCACCCAAATCTACATCCTAAATTTACTGTGCATCTCAAAGCAATTGAGACATGATGAAGGTACTGTAGGGGCTTTCACATCAGCTGTTTGTCATGTTCAGAGCATTCACAGTTTTGTCACTGTCCCTTTCCCATGTGATTGATCTCTTCTGGGAGGGCATATTTGGTTGATCCATGCCAGGTCCCTTATGGATCCATCTGGTTACCAGAGGATGCCTTAGTTTCTCAAGGCATAGCAGGTAGTTCTGTCAGGAGCCTTGTCCATTTCTGGAACCCAGAGGCAGCAGCAATTTTTGACAGGATTAAGTTTGAGTGGATCTCACTTCACACAGCTCTTTGGTTTA
The DNA here is from genome assembly GCF_001527695.2 of Protobothrops mucrosquamatus. Taxonomy (NCBI): domain Eukaryota; kingdom Metazoa; phylum Chordata; class Lepidosauria; order Squamata; family Viperidae; genus Protobothrops; species Protobothrops mucrosquamatus. The sequence goes on along the minus strand of NW_015386204.1, from coordinate 1,757,535 downwards.
CTAAAGATCCCAGGCATGTTAAGTGGCAAAAGAGACATTGGCGATAAATAAGGAGCAAATATGTAATATGACCAAACACAAATATTTGCTTAGGTTCAACTATACCAATGGTTTATGAGCAATGAAGTGTCAGTACTTCTCTGCACTTGCCAGAACTTCAATTGCTGTCTAGTAAATTAAAGTTTAAGGTTATCCAGACCTTGCTACTGAAGCACAGCCCAAATCATTTACTAGTCCAAGCAATGAATTTGTGACACATGTGGGGGATAAAACTACTAACATTTACTCAAAATTACATGCTGTTGAGATGACCAAGGTACCAGCTTGCTAAGTTATCTGAGAGTTTAGATGAAGCAATTTAGGAAGGTCATCCATCAGTCTGTATCAGCCTTTTAGGGAGGTTAAATCAAAACGCAGACTCCACAGGAGGACTTTATATTTTATACTGAGACAGGCTATACCAGGGATCTTCAAACTTGGCCCTTTTATGACTTGTGGACTTCAACTCCAGAATTCCTCAGCCAGGCATGCTGGCTGAGTAATTCTGGGTGCTGAAGTCCACAAGTCATAAAAGGGCCACGTTTGAAGACCCCCGGGCTATACTAACAGAATCTTGCTAGCCTAATTCTATAGAATGAATTACCATTGCCAGCTTCAGCCTACCTGAAGTTCTTTTGAATACTATCTTATTTCTCAGGTTTTAAAGAAGGTTTCATCATCCAATTTAAAGGTTACTGGTGATTTCCCTCAATTCTACACAAAATGGGGTAACACCAAAGTACTGGTGGTGCCCAGTTCTATAGTTCCATCCTAGGTCAAGAAAAAAACACAGCAAAGCCCTGCGTGTGAGGATTATAAAAATCTGGCTGGGGAAAAATAAGATTTAAACTCAATCCCAGCAAGATGAAGTGTCTGGTAGTTCAGAAACTGATGGGTTCCAAAAGAGTGGCATACTTCTTTCTGGGGTTCCCTTGGACTCACAACTCTTTCTAGAAGAATAGGTAGAAGCTCTTCTCAGGAGGCCATGTGGGCCAACTGTGGTCACCCTTACTTTCACCATGTGGGCCAACTGTGGTCACCCTTACTCAGTTTGGATTCCTTGTAGCTCTTGTTTAGCACCTGCCTCATTTAGTAACTATTCACAGTTACAACAATGATGAGAAACTAACTTCACAACTTATGACCTTTGCAGATCTGTAAAGCAAAGGAAAACCAAAGTAAGATCATAAGCACAGTGGTGGTTTCACTTAATGACTGCTTCACTAAATGGCCAAGATGCCAGTCCCAATTTTGATGACTAAAAAAAAACTACCTGTATGATAACTTTGCTTTACATGAGACCGACACTGAAGTCCATTTGGAAGCTGCAGCTGAATGAACAATCTAAGTTATAATGGGCTTTGTGCAGTGTGTTAGTCGGCAACCAAGACTAGAGAATCTCTGAGTAAAAACTGCTCATCCAGGGAGAGAGTGTTGATGACAGTATTGTTTTCTTTTTGCTATTTCCTTGATTAGGCTGTTGTTCACTGTTTGATTGCTGGTCTGAATTGGTAGTTCCTTGATTAGGGTATTGTTTACTGCTTGATTGTTGTGTGGTATTAATTCTGGTGTTAACCTTTGCTTATTTGGTGTTGACGGCTGGTGGGGAGATGTTTGATCTTTTTATTTCTTTTTAGTTTTTTGATTGTCTCTTTTAAACAGTATGTAAATGTTGTTTATCTCTTTGTGCCTGTTGATGGCTGATTTGTCTGAGTGTCAGGCTTCCAGATATTCTCTAGCATTTTTAGACTTAGCTTGGTTGAGAATGTTCAGTTTCCCAGTTGAAACTATGATTAAGTCTGTGTGTTGTGCAATCAAATACTATATATATATATACAGGAAAATATCTGAACTGGTTTCTACAAACCCAGTAGGCTTCATCCCTTCATAATGGTCTAGTTTTCTGACAGATTCTATTTCGGTCTGATCAAAAAATCAAAACAAAAGAGTTACAGGTGCCATTAATTTTTTATGTTCTTATGTTAGATAATTGGATGCAGTGCTCTAGTTTTTTCTGAATAATGCTGACTAACAGAACTGAGACCAGCATAAAATGATCCATAAACAAAGCAGTTTGGGCAATCCAGGCACAGCCCTAGTTAAAATACTGACAACTATTAGATGATTGCAGAAAGTTTTTTTTTCAATTAAAAACTCAAATTATTTTTAATGTATTTTGTAAATGAGATTAAAATCAATCTTACAAACCTTCCATATAAGTTGTCCTCTTTATTTCCATTCTTGTATCTTTAATTTGATTGAAAGGTCTAATTGATTTTTCTCAGTTTTAAATGACTACTCAAAGGATAGAGTGCCCCCAATTACTTCTTTCTTCTTTCATCTTGACACTTCTTCCGTATTATTTAAAAAAAAGAGAAACCAAAACCACTGACCTCATCTACAATGGCCAAATCTAATCTTTCTGTTTTTTTGTTGTTGTTCCCAATCATTTTTCTTGTACACCCTCCCTATGCTTAAGACAGTCACCTCTAATTCTATCTTCTATTCCCCCTTGTTCATTACCTGCCTCGTTGCCCAGCCTATTTCCCTGTGCTTAAGAAAATGCCATTAGTTTGCTCCTTCCTGGTGATCACAGAGCACTTAGAATTCCCACAACTGGCCTTATGCTAAGACTTTGAGCTCAGGTACATATTGCTGACCATGTGAGGTGGCGCCTGGAGGATTCTCAAGTAGCTAACTGCAAGGTCTTAAAGTCTTTTGCAAATCCTATAAAATTCCCTGCTAGATGGCTTTGAATAAGCCACAGTGGACACTGCACAACTCTCTCTCGGGTCAAACAACAGAAGTCATGGAGGCTAAAATGTTGCCTTGCCTTAATATTTATTACCTGGTCAAGTCTTCTCATGATGATATTCCAAACATAGCTTTCAAAAAGAGCATATATTGTTTACAACTTTTGGGATCCAGAGTGCTGCGAGGTTTTTCCATGGCTACTGAATCCTTAATACACCTGGGTATCAGTATTCTTGCTGGAGTCTTCTAGGGTCACGGTTTCACCGGATTTCATTACAATTTTCCCTGTTTATTTTGGGACTGACTAAGAGAGCCATTTTGTCACTGAACAGGGACCCTACCCTTGACAGCTGAAAAGGCCATGGAATATTCTCAAAATTCCAAATATGACACATTTTCAGTACAGAGCTTCATGCGATTCTAAAAAGTCTATGTTTTTTTTTAAAGCTATTTCCAATATGGAGCAAATAGAGTTAAAATAAAACATATACATAAAATGATATGTACAAGGGTGGATTGTTCTTGTCCACAGAATTCAATGGATTTAACTTTAATCATTGTTCTTAATATTAACCTATTTTGTTCTTGAAATGTAATTAAATTTTAATCCATTTTGCAGAACCAGATTTGAGTTGCAAAAGTGAAAATCAGTTCCTAATTTCAGAAATTCAGCCTAAAGTTAAAGACTGCACACTGGCTATGTAAATACATGAAATAATAAAAATTAAGCAGGCTTTTTGTGTAGACTTTGGGCTATTACTTAGGGCCTATTAAAACAAGTGGCAGTTTTTCTTCACTTAATTAGGTAACATGTTTGCAGAATGTTACATTTACTCTATTAAAAATAGTTTAGGCGTGAAATCTTTTGATTTTTAAAGAGGGTATTAACAAATGGAAAAGTTTAATAACAATCCTAGGCACCATTTATATTTTAGGTTATTGGTGTTCACTGAATGGCATTTGTACAATTCTGTCTTTTCTTGTTCTTTTTTCAACTCCCTATAAAAGAAAACGTAAAATATGAACATCTAAACTAGTGCTTGGAATTAATGCAGTAATGGACTGGATAAAAGCTAATAAATGAATTCAAATTTGATAAGGGTGATATGTTTGATAATGGGGAATATTCACTTCTATGGGAAGCGAGGTTTATTTAGCCTATAGGGAACTTCACTTCTGCCAGGTCAGGAACAGCTGTGCAGCCTGGGCATCATAAACACCCACACACATTCAAAAACAGAAAAACAATTGGTAAAGTACCAAAAGTTGGGAGGGCCAAAGTGCAGAAGAATTGTCCAGTGGGGGCTACCATACTCAGCCATCTAGTCTGAACCTAGCCACAAATTACTAAAATATTGCATACTGGATAAAAGTTTCTTAAGCCAATTTAGTATCTAGCTGGATTGGAGCAAAGTAAGAGTACAGTATGAATATGCAGTATATCCCTGATGTTGAAGAAATGCAATTTATATACCTATATCTCTCTATATATACATACTGTATATACAATGCAATACACACACACACATTCTGTGCAGTAAGAAAAGAGCCTTTTTGTGCTGAAAGAAATGCTCTGATTAGAGACTCCTCTTCAAAGTGTTTTGCTTATTTTTATAGCCCTTAGTAGTACTTTTCCACACAATTACATCATGAAATTTGTATTCAAATGTATACCAACGGTCACTAACTTAACCACTTTTAAATTAAGTTGGACAAATTCAGTGGCTACTTGTTATCTCCCAGGAACCAAAACTGTAAACCTGGATCCCAGTCAGAAAATTGCTTTTGTATTCTGTACTTTTTTAATTCTGATTATTGACTTCCCAGAAACATTTGACATTGGATTTGATCAACCTTTGGCCTCATCTAGTATAGTGTTTGGATCCTTGTTGTTTTTGGTTTGGTTTGGTTTAATTTGGTTCGGTTCGGTTAGGTTTGGTTTTCACATTGTTAAACTGCTTGGGATCTTAATATAAGCAAGAATGTCTCCTTCCATGTCCACCTGTCCAAATGTTATGATTACTTTTGGAAGCACTTGTCCAAATGCCTGATCCAAAAGATGTGGACATGGCATGGCGTAGGCTTCCTTTAATAGTGAACATATTTATGAAAGTGCCTCCCCAGAGAGACTGTAGATGTCCTTTTGAGGCCAGGCACATATGTTATTTTTATAGGCTTTTGTTATCTGAGGAATTTTATCATCTGATTATTTACGACCATTTTTACTATCTTGCATTATTGATTTCTTTATTGTTTTTTTTATGATGGAGATTTTATATTCCAAAGGATACTGCCTCCCCATCCCACTGTTGAATGACAGTATAGAAATCTAATAGACAGGTCACAGTCTGACTTCATTTATCAAACTGACTTAAATTAGGAAAATGACTAAAAGATATCACCAGATAAATCAGATCATATATTTGGAAAACGAGAAAGCCTACTCAAGGTTCTCTCTTAACATTCTGACTTCAGCAGCACATAATATCTTATCTGTGTTGATGTCTTTTTAGTTCCCAAAACAATATGGTTGTATAAATATTTTTTTTTTAAAAAAGCAACGCTATTGAAAACCAGAATCATCCAGACAGATACTTCGCAAAATTAAAAGGGAGACTCTCTCTCTCTCTCTCTCTCTCTCTCTCTCTCTCTCTCTCTCTCTCTCTCTCTCTCTTTCTCTTTCTCTTTCTCTTTCTCTTTCCCTCCCTTCCTCCAATTTGGTCAGCAGCTCTGACTGGCACCAGGGGATAAATCAATTTGTAGCAGCAGGGTTAGCTATTTAAGTGCTAACCATGAACAGCTTAATTGAGGAAGTGTGTTAAAAGCTAAAGGACAATGGCCACATTAAGTGCATGAAGACTATCTTGTCACAGTGTTGTTGTTTTAAGAAAATCTTCTGCACTCTGGTATCCTCACATCCTTCTCTTCACTAATCAATCAAATATCCTATACCTGATAGTTCCTGATTTGTAAGTACATGTCTCCATTAGAAAAGGTGAAGATTAAATCATAAATAGTCCACAAATTGTGCATTAAGCAACACCAAAATCAATGGGCTATAATCCCTTATAACTGTGGATAAGATTGCAATGTGTATACAATTCCTGTTAGTTCTGTTAGATGTCAACGTTCCGACTGACAAACCCAACAGTTAGATTTATTCATTTACATGATTTATAAGTATGCCCAACATAATTTGTGATGGCATACTTTAATAAAAGCAAAATTAAATTAAAACCCAACAAATATAAAAGCAGTATGACAAATCACAACAGTACACACTGTTTTTTCTTTTCCAAAGAGAGTAGGCTCAATACCTTGTCTAATACAATCAAGAAGGACCAGATCTTCATGGTTCTACAGAAGGCAAGTAGTACCAGGGCCATCCATATCTTGTAATGGAGCTCATTGCAAAGGGCAGGTGGCCCCTCAAAGAAATAGCTAGAGACAGACAGTCCTGCAAATAATCCATCTCTGAGCCATATAGGGTTTGATAGGTGATAACTAGCACCTTGACTTGACCCAGAAACTACCTTCAGCAGTGAGTTGAGAATGATGGTGTTACAGGGGCACATAAAGATATACCCATTACTACATATACCACTGCATTCTGGCTAAGTTGCAGCTTCCACATAGTTTTCAAGGGCAATCCCACATACAGTGAATTACAGAAATCAAACAAGATGGTAACTAAGGCATCAATGATTATGAGTATAAATTCCTGATCCAGAAGCAGCTATACAATATGGATTTGGCAAAGGCCATAATTATCGCCTGATGCTCACGTAGGTATTGAGAATCCAGGGGAACCTTCAAATTATGCATAATTCTAAATGGGGGAGTACAGCCCCACCAGAGACAAGGATTCTAGTACTGGGGGATCCCCAACCCCACAGCCACTAGTTCTTATCTGGCTTAAGTTGAAACCTGTTCTTCCTATCCAGTCCCCTCCGCTGTCTCCAAACACTGAGAAGGTACCAAGATAACATGTCATGGTCATCCAACTATCATCAGCATACTTGAACTAGTGGTTACAGATGACCTCATGCAGCAACTTCATTTGAATGTTAAAAGTGGGGAGAGAGTGGAGCCCTTTTGCACTTCACAAAACAGAGGCCTAGAACTAAATCTCTGACTCTCCTCTCCCCAAAGAACTGGAATTAACCATGAGAAAGAGAAGAACCACCCTAACACTATGCCCTCCATTCCCAATTTCTTGAGTCAGGCCAGAAAGATATCATGGTCAATAGTACTAAACTATGCTGAGAGATTAAGGCAAGCCTGGGGGGGCCAGGGAACTGGAGATTTGTTTAGCAATTAAAAAACAACATCCACTCTTTAATCTAAACCAATCAGCAAGCTGCAGAAAGCAATTTCAAGTCAGGTAAACCCGATCTCCTCTTTTCTTTGCATCTTGTAACACCTTATATTTAACTCAGGGGATTTTCTTTTCCCCTGCCACACAAATTTAGATATATCCTCCAACCATCGTTTAAAAGGAGCATCAGTTGTCAAAACGGGTATTGTCTGAAAGAAAAATATCATTCTAGACAAGACATTCATTTTATCACAAAAATTCTCCCCAGCAATAACAGTTATAATTTATCCCATCTTAAAATATGTTTTTTCAACTTCATTCCATATCTTAATATAGTTACTTTAAAATAACATGCAATTAATATTTGTCATAGTTATATCCAGGTATCTAACCTTCTTTTCAATCTTCTCAATCCTAAAACCAAAGAATTAATTTGCTAATTTCAGCCTTCCTTCAATACAACACCAAGTAGGCAAGATGCCAATCTTGCAATTAGCAACGAGGATCAAAGGCCTGGGGTTTTGTAATCTTGGCATAGTAGTATACTGACCTTTATTTCTTTCTCGCACTGTAGTTCCAATCTGGAACTGCCTTGTTTGGCTACATCTAGACTGAAACAGCAATGAGAGACAAAGGACTTTTCCACAATGCTCCCTTAAGCTGCTTGTCTTCCATGTGTAAAATGGATGTATAAATGAATTATTTCAACCTCTTCCTCTGGCGTAGCTGCAGTATTGACCTGATGTTCTCTGTGGATCACAGCCTCCAATTGGTGGATTCCTTTGCCTAGGATTCCACTTCATAGTTAGATAAGAAAAAAAACAAAAGACCCCAGTTTTACTGCTGTCATCCAGACTGGAAGTGACAGAATTCTTGTCAATTTCACTGGCTTCAAAAAAATAAAAAATAAAAGGCAAGTCCATGGTTTCACAGTTCCACAATAAATCTTGTGTGTGCTTATCTCTCTCTGTGTGTGTGTGTGTGCATGTGTGTGTGTGTGTGTGTGTGTGTGTGTGTATTTTAAAACGAGGTCTATCATTTCATTTTCATCTGGCAAATTGTAAAAAAATCACCTAAAGGTTTAGTCTTTCATAGTGCTGTTAAATATGCTGCCGAGGAGGAGCTGAGGACCTTTCAGAGAAGTAAAGATATTTATAATGTAGTGAGATCAAAGCCTTTAGCACAACTTCATTTGAGAAAGTTGTCGTGAAGGGACAAAATAAATCAGAAGCTGCAAAGACAGAATTACAGTGGGAACATGGAATGTCAGAAGCATGAACATGGGAAAGTTCAGTACAGTGAAAGGAGGAAAGAACCAACTACCCAACAACTGAGGCATCCGCAAAGTGAAATGGAGTGGAGCTGGACACTTTGAACCAGAAGATCATATAGTTTAATCCTCATGACATTAAAAAAAAAAAAAGGGAATGGTGTTGTTTTCATAGTCAGGAAAACTATAGCAAAGACTGTATCTTTGGGTAGAATGGAGCCAATGGCCAAAATATTTAAGGTGACAGTTATCCAAATTTATATTCCAACCACTGATACAAAAGAAGAAGTTGATGAATACACCTGCCTAGACTCTGAGCTTGAGCTGTGCCTTCTTGGTGACCTGCACACCCTTCTGTATCCTGCTCCATCTGGAACAGCCAGCTCTGCCATGCTCATGTTGCACCTCCCCACCACTTGCACACCCTTGCACACCCTCCCCAAGCCTCAGGACACTCATGTTATATCTCCCTGGCTACGCACTCACCCTCATACACCTTCCCTGCACCCTTCCTGAATCTTGCTGCCACTTGCACACTCTTCCTGAGTTTTGCTGAGATTGTGCCATGCCTCTCCCATCACTTGCACTCTTTTGCATCCCATTCCTATACCCTTCCCAAGCCTCTCTGCCACTCACATAACCCTCTGTGAGCCATGTTGCTCATGTTGTACCTCTACAGTCACTTACATACCTCCCTCCCCACACCCTCCCACAGTCTTCTCGCAATTGTGCTGTGTCTCCCTGGCTACCCATGCAGCCACGCACACCTTCCCCACACCCTCCCCAACCCTTGTTGTGCTCATGCCATGCCTCTCTGGCCATCCCCGACCCTCTCTGCAACCTCCTTGAGCCTTGATGCACTCATTACTGTGCTTATGTTGTGCCTCCTTGGCCCCCTGCGCCCCCTCCTGCATCTTCCGTTCACCCTCTCTAAGCTTTTTTGTGCTCACGCTGCACCCTCCCTTGCTGTACTCACACAATGCCTCCCCAACCACCCCTGCAGCCCCATCCCCCATTTTGCATCCAGCAGTAGCCATTTATCTGCTGCTGGCCTGGTGGGAAACCACCTTGGACTTGCAACTTCCTGCTGGCTTCCCCACTGACTTTGGTTGTTAGAAGCTAGCAGGAAGTTGTAAAGAGGTCCTCACTTAACAACCTACAAACCTTGCTTTACCATGGCAGCAGGGACTGTGATTACGTGATGTCACAGATTACAATTGCATCACTTAGCGATAGAAATTCCAGTCTTAATTACTGCTCTCAATGTAGGACAATGTAGTTCATAGGCCTCAACAGACCCAGCACACAGAAATCAAATTGACCACATTATAGGTAGTCCTCGACTCACAACAGTTCATTTAGTGACTGTTCAAAGTTACAATGGCCCTGAAAACAGTGACATGATTGTTTTTCACAGTTACAAGTGCTGCAGCACCCCCACGGTCATGGATGCTTGGCAAGTGGTTCATATTTATGGGGGTTGCAGTGACCTGGCATTATGTGATCCCCTTTTGCAACCTTCTGAGCAGCAAAGTCAACGGGGAAGCCAGCTTCACTTAACAATCATGTTACTGACTTAAAAACTGCAATGATTCACTTAGCAACTGTGGAAAGAAAGGTCATAAAATGGGGCAAGAAGTCACTTAACAAATGTCTCACTTAGCAACCTAAATTTTGAGCTCATTTGTGGTTGTAAGTTGAGGACCACCTATATTGGTACAAAGAAGTGGTTATAACAGGAAAAATGTGATCGGGAGGTGAATCTGGAGCAGATCGCAAAGTGCTCCTATGCAGGTTCCAAGTCAGACTATAACAGAAGAACAAAGCCAATCAGGTTCCACAATATGATCTTGAACAAGATAGCCATCATTTTCAAGAAGAACATCATGAACCACATCCTGATCTCTTTGATGGAAATAAATACTTTTGCCCTGAGTCATTTAAGATTATAAAATTCATTATCATAATAAATTGTGCTCAATAGTGAATTAGCCATCAACAAACGTGTGGTTCGTGACTTTATATGCTTTTGTGTTTTAGATTATATTTATTCTAACTGCCATATGGCTTCCAAAATGTGTTCAATAAACAAAATAGTATGCCAAAAGATCTAGTCATAGACCTTCAACTCAGCCCTTATTTTCCCCTTCAGTCATGACACCAGCTTCCATATACTGTATTGCCATAGATGTTCATGTTTTTATCATTAAGAAGTCAATTCATATGCATTTTACTTGTAATTGGGCAGTCACGTCCATTATCATTTTGTCCAAATGCTATTCTGCAAAATAAAAACTAAATCAACCCACGACATCTGTTTTTTTTTTAGTCTTACTGACACAACCTCATGTGTTTTACCCTAACTTGTTTGGCTTAAAACATTTCCCATTTTTTATTTAAGAATTTTATTAAAATTATCACAGTATAAAATACAAATGAAAATAAAGAAGAGAGGAAAGGGGCAGAGGGGAAGAAAGGGAAAAGAAAGGTTTAGGCACAGAGGGAAATTAAAGAAAAAGCAATGACTTCCAACTTTTTTCAGCACAGTAAAATGTAAAAAAAAAATTCAGCACTTTACCAACTTATGTTTTTCTCCCATTTTAAAGGAAATAATCATCAGAGCACCACACTTATAGAGAGTTCCAGTAATATATCACTATTTACTTCTTGCTACAAAAGTATTTTTATAACTAAAGCAGGATATTTGGGGGGGGGGGTCAGATGTTCTTGTCCTAGCATACCACAGTTTGTAGTCTCCTGGTAGAAAATGTTTGGTCTCTGCTTAATTTTTAATGTATGTATTTGTTTTTATATTAAAATTCAATAAAATTTTAATTATAAAACATAATATCCCAACCTGAATTATACGTGTGTACAGAGAGATGCAGCTGTGATTTAATGACAGATGTGCTTTTTGCTCTCCTCTCTATACTGTACATTTCTGGTGCAGAGTTTATACCGATTTTAACTTAAATAAAATGTAAGCATGTAACTTAACTGTCTTGAATATTTCAGGCAGCTCAGTACAACTTTGCTAGGATACAGTTTAAAATGGCTGGTTTCAATATTTGAATATTTCATCTATGAAACTTGTTGCACAAGATTAAAGATTCAGGAAAATATCCATCATTGTCCATTTTTTCAAGCAGAATTACATTTGCTGATCTAATGTCTTTTTTACAGTTGGAAGATCCCCAGCTTTAAGAAATCTTCATTGTCCCATATTGCTTTTGAGACCCAAAATTATTTAATTCACAATTTAAAATTACCAGGCTAAAGGAAAATGTTGCAGAACTGCCCTGTTTTGAAAACTGACCTCTGATTCCTACGGTCTGTCTCCTATTCTTCAGACAGTTCCCAAACATAAAAAATGATCTCTCTCTCTTCTTACATCATGTCTGAGAATATTTTTTTTTATTAAGGAATTTATTAGGAAACTTTGTAAAAGCCATGTATACATCATCTTTATAGATGCAAGAACTGGAAAAAAATCAGTGCAAAGGAAATCTGATTCTTCCATACATTAAATTAATATGTGTGTGTGTGTGCGCGCACGCGCGCACATATTAACAAGTTATCATTTTTTAAAATTCCAATGATAATTTGGTGGGCTTTATGGAAATATATAGTATTTCATCCCTATAAAAATATCAAAGTAATTATTAATCAAGTGTTTAATGCAGCATAACATATTCTTATCACAACAAATGTCTTCCAAATCTCAAATAATTTTGGCTAAACATTGATATCTCTGGATAGCATCTTTGGACTGCACCGAGGTTGAAAATCAATACCGTAATGAAAGACTGAAGAAAAGATTTAAAAGTTTTCAGGTTGTTCCTAGAGCTTCACTGACTAAAGAAAGCAAGGGAAGAAAGACATATGTGGAAGACAGAGATTTCAAGCAGCCCGAGAAGAAAGTAATACATTTAATTTTTTTCCCTTTCTCAAACAGAAACCTTGCACAATATATATTTCAATGGATCTAACTGTGATGGGCTGAATAATTTTGGTTTAAAATCTATTGGTCTAGATCAGTGGTTCTCAACCTGTGGGTCGGGACCCCATTTGGGGTCGATCGACCATTTCATGGGGGTCACCAAGCAAGGCTGTCTGCCATTTTTTTTGTCCGCCATTTTTTTTGTCTGCCATTTTTTTCCCCTTTTCCAGCGGGTGCCTTACCTCCCTTGGGCTGGGCCAGCTGGTGGTCGGCCTGCTCCATCTCTGCCGCTTGCCAGCTACGCCTCGGCCAGCGCAGGGGGCGGAACCACGCATGCGTGGCGCTCCCGGGCAGGGAAAGTCCTCGACTTACGACCGGTTGGGTAGTCCTCGACTTACGACCGGTTTAGTCCGCGACTTACGACCGGTTTAGTCCGCGACTTACGACCGGTTTAGTCCTCGACTTACGACCAGTTGGGGTCGCGACATTAAAAAGGTTGAGAACCACTGGTCTAGATTCTATTCTATTAAGCTGGATTCAAAGTTTGTCCAAATTGTGCCACTAAAACCAGTGAGATCTGTTAGATTCATTCCTCCTGAACTTTTAAGGGGACAAATCTATTTCAAGGTCTGCCCTAAATACAGTCAAGTCTGCTTCTAACCTTGACTTTAGAAAGCAAACAGCAGACTATTAACCTGCTCAGCGGTGCTGAAGCACTTAATGGAGCTTCTATAACAAGAGGAAATCCACATCTAAAGAAGTATACCTTCCGTTAAAAAAATGACAAATAGGCAACTTTGGTGATTGGTTTGGTAGCTTCCTAGAGATATTTGGACCACAGCATAACCCAAGCCCCCCCCTACAATGCCCAAAACATCCCCTAATGGGCACAACTGGCTGAGGAACCTCTGGGCATCAAAACCCATGCATCTGGAGGACTGCCAGGCATCCATTTCTACCTATTTACCTATTTACAAGATTTATTCATTTATTTATTTTTGACCTGGTGTAGGTCAAAAGGATAGAGGAGTAAGTGAGCTTTGATAAGGGGAATTCTAGTGGCTTTATGACTTCATCCCTGCAGGCTAAGGTGTCAGTTACTGTCAGTTATCAGAGTGAAGATGTCTTTCTAGGGATAAGTTGCTCTTCAGTAGCAATCCTGGACTCTGGGGAAGCTTCCCTCTTGTTGTAGCCAACTCTCAGAGAGGTAAGTGAGGGTGAGAGTTTGGGTTAGGTGGGGGTGAGGGCAAGAGGGTGAGGGCGAGGGTGAAAGGTTGAGTTTAGGGACAGGTTGAGAGGGAGAGGGAGGTTGAGAGTCAGAGTCAGGGAGAGGGGGACAGGGAGGGGAATAATTATGGGGAATGGGATGAAGGCAAGAAAAGGTAAAAAGGGAAGGAGAGAGCAGGGAAGGGAGAAGAAAGATGGGGAAGGGAAGGAGGACAAAGATTTGGAGAGGG
>NW_015386204.1:1688745-1743657 GCF_001527695.2 Protobothrops mucrosquamatus | reverse complement strand
CCTGACCTAGGGTGGATTTTACATTGGGTTTTAAATATTCGGAAGACGCAACATTAAAATTCGGTTTAATTCGGTTTTAAGGGGGGGATTGTATATATGTTCTGGTTTTAAATATGTTGTGCGCCGCCCTGAGTCCCTGTCGGGAGAAGGGCGGCATATAAATTAAATAAAATAAATAAATAAATAAATAAATAAGAGAGGGGAGGTTGAGAGGGGAAAGAGGCAGGACAGGGAGGGAAGGGGAAGGAAGGGAGGGGGACAAAGAAGTGAAGAGTCTGTTAGGAGAGGGAAGGAAAGGGGGACAGGACAGGGAGAGGATAGGCACAAATAGGGAGGGGGAATTCTAATGTCATTGAGACTTTATACAGGCAGGTTATTATCAGAGGGAAGGGAGAGGAAGGGAGGGTGGGTGGAAGGGAGATGATGAGTGGTGGGGAGGAGATGGGAAGAGGTGGGAAGGGGAGGGAGATAGGCAAGCTGAAGAGGAAGGAGTGGGGAACACAGAGTGGGCCAAGGAGGAATATAAAAGTGAGGTGAGGGGGAGTGGAGAGGGAAAAGAATGGAGGAGAGGGATAGGGAAGGGAGAATTCTAATGTCATAAAGACTTTATATATGCAGGTTTTTATCAGAGGTAAGTGAGAGAGAGGAAGAGGGAGGGTGAGGAAATTAGGGAGGAGACGGGGAGAGCCAGCGAGGGCAGGGGGATAGGAAGGAGGAAGGAACAAAGAGGGGACAAAGAGGTAGAGTGAGCCAGGGGAAAGAGGCAAGGGGTCAGGAGGCAGGGGGCAAGAGATAAGGGAATGGGACAAGGAGAAGGGTGGGTAGGAACAAATGGGGGTGGGAAATTAAATGGACTTCATCCATGAAACATACCAGAGGTAAGAGAGAGGAAGGGAGAAGGAGAGTGAGGGAAATGGAGAGGAGAGGGACAGAAGCAGGAGGGGAGGGGGATAGGTAGGAGGAAGGGAAGGTAGACAAAGTTGGAGTGGGAGAGGGAAGAGGGAGCAGGACTGAGGAAGAATAAGTGCAATAGGGATATGGAAGTGGACAGGGAGGAGTGGGGGAAGGGGACAGGGATGAATAGGGATATGGGGAGGTGAATTTGGAGGGGAGTGGGACAAAGGGAAGGGAAGATTGGGAGGGGCAAGGACAGTGGAACAGGGTTTCCTCCCCCTTTCCCTTCCCCTCCCCACTCCCTTATCCCCATTTCCCCTCACCTCTAATTAACTAGAATTTGAATACTTTGGTTTCTCTTCAGATTGTACAAATTGTTTGCCTTTTTTACTAGAATTAGCATTAGAATAGAATAGAATAGAATAGAATAGAATAGAATAGAATAGAATAGAATAGAATAGAATTAGAATGATTTGCCTTTCTTCTTTGGTGACATCCAATTGCAGAAAATCCTACCTTAGGCAATGTAGGACAGAAAGGAAAATAATATTTTAATGAGCTATTCTATTCTAAAGCTTCTTTTTTTAAAAAAAAAACTTTCTAAACTTGGAATTAGTCTGGAATGTTTAATTTCTCCACTGAATAATAAATAAAAACAACATCTCATAAATTATCCAGAACTTTCTTGGGCTCACTTTCTATACATGGCCTTGCTCATAATAAATGCCAAAATTACAATGTTAGATTTATTGCATTACACTCTTGCTGTATTTATTCTCATTAAGTTACAGAATTCATATTCAAAATGTATTGCTTTCTCACTTATTGTTCACATTAACCCAAGCATCTCTGGTTATGGAAAAGTCAAAGATGTAGCTGTTTGCTAAATCTACTTTTGGAAAAAATGGCTAGATGTTTGTGAAACATGGCTTTGATGTAATATATTGAAAAGAGAGTGTGAAAAGTTCTGGAAATATTGAGTGTGATTATGAATGAAGGAAGGGCAAAGGGAAAAAATAATGATGGTGTACCTGCATATTTCAAATATTAATTACCCAGCAAGTTATTCATTTGAGAATCTGTAGAAAATCTGCTGGATCTCATTTTATTCACAGTGATCAACCAGATCCAATTGAGAACCTTACAATCAATCAACCAGATCTCTATGAAATCCTATAAGCAGAGCATGATGCAATAATCTTCTCCCACTACTGTAACTAAGCAACCAGAGATCCTAAAGTAGTATCGACCACTAAAACTGTTAGTAACTAATAGCCATATCCTCCACTGATTTGTCAATGCATGTTTTAAAATCATCTACTTTTGTAGGCATCGTGAATTCATTCATGTAACTTGTGATAGCAACGACCATAGTTTAAGTAAACATTGTTCACATAATCTATATGAAGCAAGTCTTGGCTCATAATACACCAGATCTAACTGTGGTTGAAAAAGAGAAAGTGTGAATAACTGATGTCACAATACCAGAGGATAATAGAACAGAAGACAAAGAATTAGAGAAGATCAGAAAGTATCATGATCCGAAAATCATATTGAAAGATTTTGATATAAAATGGTGATCGTGCTCCTAGTAGTTGAGAGTAGTGGGTACCATGCCAAAAGATCTTGAATGGCACTTAGAAAATATCTGCATTGACAATATTTCCATCTGTCCATTACAAAAGGCCACATGGCTTGGATCCACACATATACTACACTGATACATTAAAACAGGGGTGTCAAACTGACGGCCCGCGGGCCAGTTTCATCATACGGGAGCCGCGCCCACCCCATTGTCGGCAACGGCAAAAAAGCTCCAATATGTTGCACAACGTCATGTGACATCGCGAGTTTGACATGTCTGCATTAGAACATCCTAAGTTCTTTGGAAGAACTCAATGCATATGAAGGCCAATACCAGCTAAGGAACTAGCAGCTATGATTTCACATTGTTGTGTAAATGATGATGATGATGATGATGATAATGATTCATGGGAGAGTAGCAAGGCAAAAGTTGTTATTTATTAAGAACATTGATCCTCCTCTCAATTGGCCAAAAATAAGCAGATTACCCTCCAGATATCTATTGAAATGTCCTATGGATAGATGAGGCACAAAGGAGAATGTTTGGGGTACACAGGTACCCTAGTGTCTGGTGGAAATTCATTTCAAATTAAATATCTCATGCCAATCAGGTCATGTCATGGTAACGGTTTAGGGGTGCTTTTATACCTTAATAACAAGATGATTCATCATTGCTAAAGGCAGTATGAACATATTTATTTATTCAAAAGATCTGCATGTTATGTCTATGGAGATTCTCAGTCATCCAGGTCATAATTATCCCAAAGGTGCTTTTTCAAGAGGCAACTGGACTTTCTTATTTATTTTTTTTTATTTCCTCAGAGCTGAAGAAGCTTCTTGGACGAGAAGTGAAACGTCTTCAAAGTAAAATAAGGAAGTCGAGTTGCCTCTTGAAAAAGCACCTTTGGGATGATCTGCATGTTATATTATATAAAATAACTCTGGGTGGTTAACAAGAGATAAACAAATAAAAACGCAAAAGAAATCCTCTCCTATGGCTACCACCAAGAACCATAAGAGTCCCATCACAAAACTATACATGCCAGACTCCCCTCCCCTCCTAAATCAGCCCTGCATCAGAGACTTCTACAGGAGAGCATCCAGGCATCCAGCCATTGGGTGGATCATTCCCAAGTGGATCATTCAGCAAAATGTTGAGCCCAAATGTACAAGCATGTGTGGATGTAGGTCTTAGACTGGCCATGTTGTGAGAGAACATAGAGTAAAGCGTTCATGCTGTTCATATTTCAGTCCTAAAATATTAGTGGCTTGAAATTGTTTGCCATAGAGAAAAGACCAACTAAGCAGCAATGTGAGAGAGTGGATCACCACTTACAAGAAGCGTTTGGCTGTAGATATTGAGGTAAAAGGAATGTTACTGGGCAACATTCTCATACTGACATATCACATGTTGAATGACTTTCTTTAATGAGAATGTACCAAATTTTGATGGCTATCTATACTGTATCAGCAAGACTCCTTATATCTCAGTCAGAGCCACGCGAAGCTCTGGTAAGTCTTTATTTCCAAAGATTTGCAAACATTTAAAAAATTTAAAGGTCCAAGTATTCTTTCCGCAGGGCTCTGTGCAGGAAAGAAAGTGCGAGTTTCAAGACTTTAGATATGGCTTTTCATTTTAGCGTCTATGTATATTTTTCAAAATCAGAAATAATCTCTGATCTTCACCTTTCTTATATGGAGAAAAGAGCTTTCCTCGGTTCTGAAGCTACCCATCAGATCAGTCACACACTGGTCAGGCAGCAAACAACAGACTTCATCACAGGAGGAATACAGATATGGAGAAATACAACACATGAAATGGCTCTTACTTTAGAGTTGCAGGAAGCCTTCAATCAAGTTGCATAATTTTCTCTTCCTGGATATTCAAAATATTCAAATAACAAACCCATAAAAACATTGTTCAATAGGTTTGTATAAAACTGATGTTTTGGGTTTTCTGAAAATAGTTATCTCCAAAATCTTAAATCACAGTTCACAGTTTTTCTTTGATATCAAGAAAATAACATAAAAACTAATTTAACTACATTTCTCATAAATAAAAACTAAATCTACAGTTAAATTCTCTCAATGTGTATATGTATATTAGTGGCAGATCTAAAAGCATAGTTGAAATAGAGCTGACTTACTGCAAACTAAGTGGATTTTCTCTAGCTAGTGTCTTTGTGCTATGATGACGCGGGTCTAGCCAAAACTGATTTTGTGATTTTGCCTAACATGTACAATTTGTTTTCTACAAATGAATTGCAATGTCTTGATCGATAGGACAAAATGAATGCATATTTAACTGAGTCTATAAAAGCAGCTTCTGATCTTTATTTGAGACTCATCTGAACATGACCACCAAAGTTGAGCTCAATACAGTGAAATCTACACCAAGGGAAACAACAGTAGAGCTGTGTGTGGAACAGGAGATCTTCCAGTTTTCACAGTAAGGTGGGGTGCACGTAATACAAAGGGCTGAACATCAGCGTGGGTATTTTCATTGTGCTGCCATCCTGTGGGATAATTCAGCTAGTGTGGGCTTGAGAACTGGTAGGGCTCAATGGATACAGAAGAATGCTAATCTATGGATACCAAATGATTTGGATTTCTAACCCAAAAATTCTTGGGACGACACTGAACTGCAAATCCTTTACTTCAGTGCCATTACTATTCCCGCTAAGCAGACAATGTGGGTCTAACCCCCTAGCCCTCCCTTTAAATCAGGGTGTGAAGCATAAGGGAAAGAAAGATTCAAATTAATAATTCATTCTAAGCAACCCCCTGGAGCAGTTTTACTATGATATGCTATGCAGAATGCTTCAACACACTAATTAATATTTTCAAAGTGTTCCATGAGCTCCTTTTAAAAGCACTTTTGCTTTCTATTGAGCGTTCTGCATTGTAAATAAGATCAACCCTGTCTCCAAAAACTATTGATGAGCTATTCCCTGCAGCTGATATTTTACAAATATAGAGAAATTTCCCCTTGCATCAAAAATAACCAAACCACTTTTTTTTGGCATCATATAGGTAACCTAAACGTCTTTTATTCCAAAATTAACAGGGATAAATTATGCTCCCTTTGAGAGGCAAGTAACTGCACAACTCAGGTGAGCCCAAGAGATATTCTGTAATTTGCACTTAATGATTGTATTGCAGAGTCCCCATTGCATTGCTCTTTCAGCTAACAGCGAAATAAAGTCACTGTAAATAACTTAATATTTAAACAGAAGCAAATTCTTGTTTTGTTTATAATAATGATTACAATGCTCAGCAACGAATTTGTTCTTAGATGCAGTGACTGAATCAACCTATGTATCTGCCATAATAATTCTCATTACTACAGGCTCTTTCTTTTAAGAGGTATTAAGGAATAGATTGATGAATTTTAATAGCAAAAAACGGCTGATAAAAGTATCTGAAGACATTTAATTTTTTTAGCTTTGAATGACTCTTTCTTTCTTCAACACCTTGGTGACTTCTAGAAGTGGTTAGATTGATGCCAAAGTGGTTAAGATTAGTCTTTTCTTTGGGAAGACAAGTCATTTGGGCTTTCTGACTCCAAGGCTAAAGGATTGTCACGTCTGGCATCAAGAAGGAATTTTTCTTTCTCACATCTGATTAGTTGAGGATACAAGGGGATTTGTCTTTTTGTTGGCTTTTTTCCAATTCCCTTAGATCAAGTATTTCTCAACCTTGGCAATTTTAAGATATGTGGACTTCAACTCTCCAAATTCCCCAGCTGGTATGCCGGCTGGGGAATTCTGTGAGTTGAAGTCCATATATATTTTAAAGTTGCAAAAGTTGAGAAACACTGCCTTAGTTAATACACCATCACTAATGAAACCCGCTGTCAACATGAATCCTACATGGTGTTATTGTTGGAAATTATAGAGAAAAATTGTATACCCAAATAATAAATGCCAGACAGATTGCAGTATTATGTTGACAGCACTATCTGCAGTATAAGCTTCCTTATACTGCAATTAAAAGCTACTGAGACCATACTTGGACTGTGGCTTGTATTCTTTGCCTTGAGACCTATGGTATAACACAGCAATAGAACACTTGTTTTATGAGCAAAAGATCTCAGATACATTCTCAAGCATCTCCAGGTGGGACTTAGAAAGGCTGCTGTATAAAGCCTTTGAGGGCTCCTGTGAGTTGACATAACTCATACAGAACTAACTAAATCAATGGTTTAAATCAGTATAAGGCAGTCTCCTAAAATGTGCTAGGTATAAGCATTGTAAAGATTCATCTGAACCTGCTGTGTTTCTAGTACATATATTCTTTGTCTTAGGTGTGCTTTAGACATGTGGAGCTCTGCTCCCATCTGTTGCTAATTCTTTCTATTATCTAAATTAACCTATTGAGGATACATATGATACAGCAATATGGGGGAAAAAAGTTCTCATTATGCAGGGAAGGCTGGTTGTTTAGAAACAGAGATCTCTGTGGCTGTCCAAGATACTGTATCTCATGAAGAAAGGTAAAATGTGAGATCCTTTATCTGTTGTCACTATATATGTTTGTGATTATAGTTCTAATGGTGTCACTTTTTGGCTTTCCTGTATCCCTATAAATCATAGCAGACTGTAGCCTCATTGTGAAATTTTACTATCAGTTTGAATTATCCCCCCCCCCCATCCAACTTCTAGGCACTCAAGCTAGATTGCATGAGATACATAACAGCCAATTTCCATATGTGCATGGAATCTGGAATTTTATCAGCATTACCTTAGGTTGCACATCTGTATCATGTATTGTTTTTAGTACTTCTGTAGGACTTTTGTTCTATATATGACTATTGGCTTGACTGAATACACCAGAGTTCAACACTGACAGAAAGAGGACAGGAAATAACCAAACTAATAGCAACAGTTATTATGCCTTCAGGATATAACAAAGGAATATCTCTATTTAGAAATGGACATGTGTATCAATATTTCTGAAAGGAACATGAAAACATGTATCTCTTGTCTTGCACAAACATTTTGTCTCAATTAAGCTGGTTTAAAAAAAAAAAAGCAGCATTTTTCCTGCTTTCCAGGTAACATCTGGCACATACAAAATCAGTTGCAACAAGTCAGATTGGTAAACTGATAAAATAATGAAATATTACAATACTTACATGCTTTTCAAGGAAACTATAGCCTATTTCAGCATGTGTTGCACTGTTATGATTTCTTTATGAATCTTTTTAAAGCATCCTACAACTTCTGAAAAAGGCTGGGAGAAATTATTATTAAAACATGGACTTTATCTGTCTCTCTCTCTCCTCAGAAATAATGCAGCATCAGCTGCACGGCCGCTTTTCAGTGCCTCCGAATCCACAACCCTCATGCCGATTTGGGCTGCTCATTTAAGAGCACCTTCTAAATCCAGCGGCAACTGAGGAAGAACCGAGGCTTCTCTCTGATCTCATTCAAAATTCGTTCTTGGAGGTAATTGCCATTTTCATGCAAGTGCTCTGAGCAGAACAAAGGGATTGCCTTTCAGCTGGAGAGTACCCAGGAACACAGATGGAAAGGGCTGGAAATTGCCAGCCAAGTCTGGAAATCATTGGGCCATTAGGAATGTAGAGAAGCTAACTGTGAAGGAATTAGGAGAGAGATTTGGTCTCAGGAATGTTGTACAAAAATGAGCGCTTGTTACCTTCTCACTGCAAGCTTAGCTGAGAAGATTTTTGTGTGTGTACGTACCTTGAGGTGAGTTTTTGACTCCTGGCAACTGGTTGGACTGGTCCCTGCAGTTTTCTTGGCAAGATTTTCAGACCTGCATCCTTCCTAAGGCTGAGAGAGAGGGACTGACCCAAGATCACTTAGTTGGCTTTGTGCCTAAGATGGGATTAGAACTCATGGCCTCCTACTTTTTAGCCTGATGCTTTAACTACTGCACCAAACTAAGTCTCTAAGATTTATATTCTCACATTCATTCATTCATTCATTCATTCTCTCTCTCTCTCTCTCTCCCTCTCCCTCTCTCTCTCCCTCCCCCCCTCTCTTTCTCTTTCTCTCTCTGATTGATACTGATCCTTTTACTCAGCACAATTCTTTCATCCAGCAACACAAAGATAAATATTCAAGTTCACCACAAGTGCTGTGAGAATAATCCTATTCTCCTGATATTTCCTACTATGGAAGCAGCTTTGGGGAAAAGGTCCCTTCTCCAGTAAAATAAGGGACTCCATCAATACAAAATGAGGTAGGCTGTTCTCCTGAAGGAGCCCTTGCTATTACTGCTATTCATAGACACACTACATCTGACTCTAGAGCTTCTATTTACATATCTTGGAGCAAGCTGTTGGCATATAAGTTATTTGGTTCATTAATTGTTTCTAACATTCTTTCAAAACATGGGAATTAAATATGATCCTCAAAATCATGGAGGGGGTACAACAGGAAACAACTGGTTTCCTAATCAAATTAATGGCAGGAAACCAAGTATTTGCCTCTTATTAGTGAATAATCTTACTATGCCTAAAAATTACCCACTCACAATCTATGCACTTTTGTTTTAAGTTCCAAGAACCAAACCAGAATACATAAAGGAATAGTACCATATTTTATTTTCTGCCGGTCTGTCTGTCTATCTACTATCTATCTATCTATCTATCTATCTATCTATCTATCTATCTATCTATCTATCTATCTATCTATCTATCTATCTATCTATCTATCTACCTATCTACCTACCTACCTATCTATCTATCTATCTATCTATCTATCTATCCATCATCCATCCATCCATCTATCCATCCATTGTATATTTATTACTAAATATAAAGGGCTAACATTCACATACCTTAAATTACAGGTAAAGAATGACAACTTGAACCCAAGTAGACATTCTTTGCTTTGTTGCTTTGTTTTCAAATTCTTTTCTACAAATGTAAAAAGTTCAATGCCTGAAACCAGATTCAACAGGAGTCCCAGCAAACAGAGTGGAAACCAAGCCAGTCACCTTGGGTGGACAGAGGAAATATTTAAGGGTGTGTTGTTATTGTTATTTAAAGCAGTGTGAATATTGCCTTCTGAAATTAAATGGATTGTAAAGTATCACACTTAACTGCCCTCTATTTGGTGTTTTAGTTACTCAATAATGTAATACAAAGCCGTGTTTCCGGGGCGGGGGGGAACAGGTGATTTGTCATATCTCTAAAGGCAACATTGGCTCACTGTCACCTATGGCTCTATTGCATTGCCCTTAGATGTGTTTTAAACAGCAGGAAAGAGGATGTCAGAGGTTGATCCTTTCTTTTATACTAGCCAGTCTGTCATACAGCTCCTGAGATGAAATAACTTGTTGCATTTAGAAATCTAACCAAGGCAAAAATGCTGTTTTCCTTCCATGTTGTGAAGCCTAGCTACATGAATTAATACTCTACTTAAGTCATTGTATGGTTAATTAATATATTTTTGTCTAGAGTTTCAGTCATGTCAACCTTCTACTCAGTAAGATATTTACACATTTCTTCCTATATTTTGTTGTATATATAAATAAGCACACACTTATTCCTTTATCAGGATGATAAACTGCAATGCTAGAGAGGGAAAAAGCTAGACAAGTGACTCTGGCATTTGCTAGCACAAACATAGCATGCCCTTATCACCAACATTCACACAAATGCAGTCTAAAATATGTGCTTGGACACTCATGGAACAATAAACATATGTGGAGAGGCTGCAGACCTGGAAATGATTCTCCACAGCTCTGGCCTTGCTGATGTGCTGTGATTGGCAGTCTCGCCCCCATATCACTCCTTGAGTGGAAAAGGCCATTGTAATGACTGATGACAGTTTTTTTTTAATATATTAAATTTAGATTTCCGCTTTCTGTGAAATGACTATAATAGCAATAAAGACTTCAGTTCAGGAGGCCATTGTTGTAAACTAAAGTTCCGTAATCAGCTCCTCTGTGCCTTTGCTTGGAGAGCCTTGGCATGTAACCTGATCATTGGCTGATATCTAAGGAGGAAATTTTGCTTTCCTTCTTAAATGTGTTTCTGTTTGTTTTTCCACATCTGGGTAATAGAGTGTGTCTCTGTGTGTGTGCGTGTGCGTGCGTGCGTGCGTGCGTGTGCGTGTGTGTGTGCGTGTATGTGTTGCTGCTGCTGTGTGTATTTCAGTGATCTGACCTGATGTCAGAATGTTTCTATCAAATTGGGCAAAGGTTATGGAAGCTCCAGCCTCCCCAGAATTCAAATCCACAACTCCTCGTGGAATAGCAACAATTATAATAAAGCCTGAAAGGAACTTCATGCAGTTCTGATCCAGTAGCAATAGTGACTAGAATCTTACCTCAGAGTAAAACTCAGAGAACATCCCTAGACTTTAAGAGACTTTTTTTTACAGTTAGGGACATCTAGAGAAGTTTAGCTAGCTTTCATGCCCACTTTTCTATCTTCGCTTTTCCGCCCCCCCCCCCCCCCATTCTCCCCCTGCCTCAATCCATAAGCGCACCATCTTTTCACCCATGTTCTTGTTGGCTGCTGGAACTGTTAAGAAGCTTAAGACTGCCATCTTGTGGATCAAAATGGTCAGTGAATGAAGGATGTTTTATTTTATTTATTTATTTTAGGATGTCACTGAAATTTGGGCAGGATTTTTGTTTTGTTTTGTTTGCTTGTTTACTTAGCCTTGTTTAATTAGAGTGGTCATTAGTGATCATGTTCCACTTGGGATTTTCCAAATGGTTTGGGCCCCATTATCTCTTTATGAAGCCAGACTTTAGAAGCCATGAGTGCTGAATAATACAGAAAATTCAGGGTTGAGGTATTTCAGTTTAAAATTGGCAATGGATTTTTGTTTTAATTGTGCCCTTGATATGGCCTTTTAAGTATATGCCAAAGTGGGGCAACTTTAAAACAAGAAAATGATCAGAAATGTGGTCATCTAATAGATCGAATGAGAAAAACATTACCGTATTTCTCTCCTCCAACAAAATGTAATAATCAAGAGCCTTCAGTAGATCTTGAATATTTTTCCAGTATAGACATATTTCTTCTATTTTCTTAAAAAGTCTATTTTTTGTTGTTTATTCTGGTTTATCCATTTTTATTTATAAGATTTTTTTGTAGAGGGTACAGGTATTTTACATTTTTGTTGTTTTCAATGGCAAACCATTTTGACTATGATAAATTGAGAAAATCAGAATTTTTTATTAACTAAAAATGCATTTACCAAAGGCACCATCTAAAATTATTTTATTAATTTTAAAGAAATTATGGGAGACAGAGATATACTTAATTTCAGTTCTCTTACCCTTTTTAAGAAAATAATTGAATATCTTATATTTCTTTTTTTTCTCCCTCAAAAATATTTTTTTAATCTTCTAGCTAGCTTGCTTGTTTAAAAACATAGTTCAGTGCAGTATAATAGATCACAGGCAACCAGTGAACTAAATTACAATGCCTAATTTCTTTTGCTTTTCTTTATTAATAGAAGTAGACCCATTACACCAAATGGGTCTATTTCACCACTGAATCAAGTTGTATAACTATGTTGCTCTTGTTTTAACAAGATAGCAAACCTATATATATTTTTGCAATGTACCAAATGTATCACTGATGATATTTTTTCTAGGTGCATATGTATAGGATTGCAAAACTGAACTGCATGTTTCTAATTAATATATTGATATTGTACATTTGTTATAAAAGCATATATCTTAATTTTAAACCTATGAGAATTCATGTAATTTATTTATAAAAAATAAACTGTATTTTAATCATTTGCTTTTTATTGGAAAAGAAAAGAAACATGTTCCAGAGATCCATGCAAGGAAGCAGTAATATTTTGTAAATCCCACAAGAACATAGTTTTGTTATTCCCTCAACTAATCCTACCACTATCAAATCAATCGTGGTGTAAAATCAATCCCAGATAAAAGAAAAAACGGATATCGTAATTAAATTACCTTCACTCTGCTTCTTAATATATTTTTTCCTAGCAAAAATCTCCTTAGATTATTTCACAGGACTTTTGAAAACATCTTTGCAAGTGGAGTTTCTTGAAATGTTCCTCTCTATTCTTTTTTTCCCCCTCACTCTCTCTTTGTTGTGTCTTTGTTTGTATACAGTATATCCTGAAAAGATTATCAAAATTCAGAGTCAGTTAAATAGCTCACAAGTGTCAGAACTTCCCTTGGACTCGTATTTCAGAGCAATTTTGAATACATTCTTAACCACAAACAATTGATAGCGATATGAGAGAGGAAATGTCAGAGACCATTTTAGAATAAAACCTATTCTATCTTAGAAGAAGCTTATTCTCTGGAGTTCACACAGGAATTCTACTGCTTTGTTCAAGTAGGATCCTTGGATTATACTAGAGAAACATTCACTTCCATTTTAAAAAGCAAGAATATTGTGAGAAAAAAATGCTTTTAAATGACTTAGAGTCACCTGAAAATAATTCATAACTAAATTTCCTTCATATGCAATTAGGAGCAAAGTGAGTTTCAGCTGTGTAACTTTCAACTCTGTTCTTCGCTACAGCAAAATAAAAAGAATTTTTTTTCAGAAGTTCACATATTTTTCTCTACTTTCAAAGCATAATCACATGAGTGTCCCTGATAAATAATACAAAAAGTAGCCCATGTCTATATAAGGCAAGTTGTTTTTAATTTTACTGAAACATCAAAGCATCAAGCGTGTTTTAACATCAAATTAAATCAGAAAGCATTTTTGCAGTTTAATTCAAAACTTAGGCTCAGACAATTAAGAGATTCCAGAGGAAGGAAGCAAATAGAATCTCCATCCTATTTATAAAGGTCACTGCACCTGAGACTTTGCACTATTTACGTGTTTATTGAGCATGGAGAGTATGTGCTGAAGATAATTTGGAAATATTAAAAATGATCCTCCAATTGTTGTTGTCAAGTATATCAAATAGATACTTTTTCCCCACTTCTCTCCAATCCAAAGATGCAGCTTAAGAATTACTTGCCTGAATTCTTTTCACTCAAAGAGCTGTACAAAAGTCAATTTGGACATGTTTAAATTAGATTCTTCCCTTGTGAGACTGAATGAAACAATAGGCTTGAGGTCTAACCCAGTTTAAAAGACTACTGTTACAGACTCCAGGTTTTAAAGTAGTGACAATGTCCATCAGCCATCATTCTGTATCTATTTAGCTCCAACTAAGTGCCCCAAATGTATGGCCATTTAGGGTCTGGAGCAAGCCCCATTTAATGGGCATTATTTCTATTGCTATGTTTGTCATCCGTCATAGGATGGTAATAAAATTTGCAGCTCTTTTGCTTACACTAGTGGTGTGATTTACCTAGTCTAATAGACAATGCAAATGCTAAAAGACACGTATACATCTTCATTATATAAGCTAGGGCTTGAGTCATGTTCCTCCAGAGACAGTTTTATTCATTTTTATACAATTTGCCTACTGTACAGTACAGATGGTTTATATTAAATAAAATGTCTATTTACTTCCTCCTTTTTTTAGTTTCTGTGATTAAATTGCTTTAAAATGATGGTGTATTGTGTTATCTCATCTCGTGACTTAATTTAGCTCTATGAGCACCAGTCATAACTTGAAAACCTGGTTCTGCCTACTTGGAAACAGATATTTTGACTACATGCTGAGCTGTCGTCTTTTATACTTGCTACTGCATTAGCTAGGCAGCAATTAATGTCAGGAGCCTTAACTATGTAGGTTATTTTCTAAATATGTATTTAAACATAGTATAAGGAGCATCATTGGTTATTAATATCAGAAAAAGATTGCTATATTATTTCTCTTGCTATTTTACATTCATACTGATGTTGACAGGGCAATACCTAGCATAATATGGGGAGGGGGGGAGGAAATGTAGACAAAGAGAAATATGCAACTATACTGCCATCAGGTGGCTACAGTAGATATATCTTCTACAGAGATATATCTTCTACAGTTAGCTAGTTGACAAAGTTTCAAAGTTCTTTTTGTGTTCGTATTTACATTAAGGCAAAGTATTGTAGCAGCCAGAAAAGTCATAAAGGAATCATCATAATCAAATATATAACTATGTCATAGAGTTTATAGGACTTGCAAAGGAAAACTATCACAATGAACTTCTACATAATTTGAATGCTTTCAAATCCCCATGCCCTGAGGAAACATATCCTAGAATCCAGGTAGTCCTTGACTTACAATAGTTCATTTAGTGACTGTTCAAAGTTACAATGGCAACTGAAAAAAGTGACTTATGACCGTTTTTCACTGTTACGACCTTTGCAGCAGCCCCTATGGTCACGTGATCAAAATTCAGATTTTGGCAACTGGTTCATATTTATGACAGTTGCTGTGTTCTGGGGTCATGCAATCATGTTTTGCAACATTCTGATAAGCAAAATAAATGGGGAAGCCAGATTCACTTAACAATGGGATTACTAACTTAACAACTGCAGTGATTCACTTAACAACAGTGACAGGAAATGTCATAAAATGGGGCAAAACTCAATTAACAAATGTCTCACTTAACAACAGAAATGTTGGGCTCAATTGTGGTCGTAAGTCAAGGACTGCCTGTATTGAAGGAACTGGTTAAATAGCTGACAGGACCTCTGCCAGTCACCTTTGAGAAGTGCTGGAGAATTGTGGAGTTGACAGAGAATCCAAGAAGAATAAATGTCCTTCTCTTTAAGAAATAAAAAATAGGAGCCCAGTAATGATCAACTAGTGAGCTTAACGCTGATCCCCAGAAAGCTGAAGACAAAGCCATGATTGCTAAGGGCCAACATGGTTTTGTAAAAAATAATCTGAAATAATTCTTGCCTTTCTCTTTAACAGAGTAACTACTATAGTGGGCAAGAGGAATCCTGTGCATACAATCTACCTTGATTTATGCATAGTTTTTACATACATTTTTATTTATAGTACTATGTAACATTTTTATAAATGACCTGACTAACAGGCTATTTATCAGATTTGCAGGTGAAGCAAACTTGGAAAGTCTGAAAAACATTCAAGACAATTGAATGAGTGTGAAGTCTAATCTGGATAGATTACATGACTGGGCTAAATTGAACAAGGTATCCTTTAACAAGGATCAATGTAATGTATTGCAGAGGTCCCCAACCTTTTGGGCACCAAGGACCGATGCCACGGAGAAAGATTTTTCTGCAGATCAGAGGAGGTGTGGTTTTGAATATTGCGTGCATCCCAAGGATGGAGCTTTGCTTATTTGTGCGGCCCGCTTGCTGACATGCTGCGGACTGGTGCCAGTCCACAGACCGGGGGTTGGGGACTCCTGTCGTATTGCATTTAGGGAGAAACAATGTAGGACATACATTCAAGATGACAGACTTGTGATTTGAAAATATTACTTCTAAAAAGATCACAAGCAGAACATGAGTCAGCATTCTGAGATAGCTTCCAGTGCTGTTCTGAGCTACGTTAGAAAATGTGGTGCACCAAAGATACATGAAATTATTGACACAGATAAAATTTTATCAGGGTACTGTGTGCAGTTATGGGCACCATGTTTTCAGACTACTAATAGGTATGAGATGCTTCAGAGAAAGGTATCACAGAAAATACAGAGATTTGAGGATATGGTCTATGAGAACAGACTGAAGGACTTTAAATATTCTCAGTCTGGAGAAAAGAAGATTAGAAGGAGACATGATTCAGGAAAGTTTGATTTAAAGAACAATTTTCCATAGAAACTAGGACAGAAATAACAAGTACATATTGCAGCTACCTAAATTTATTTAGATTCCCTCTGTTGAATAGAGGGGAAAACTTCCTGATGATAAGATCTGTACAACAATGGAACTATCTGTCTACGGACAGTGTGGTTTCTCCATCTTTGGAAGTTTGTAAGACAAGACTGGACCACTACTTCTCATTCATGGTTTAATCATTTTTCCTGAACATTGCAGAGGATTGATCTTAATGATCATTGTGATTCTTTCCAAGTCTATTTTCTGGATTCTATGATTTATTTGAAAGAAAACAACCCATTATTTAAGACAATTTCTCACGCAAAGCCCCCAATAAGATAGCCAGAATAAATTTATCTGTCTCCATTGCCACATTCTCAGTAAATTTTAACCAACTGTCAATTTTAAGTATCAATTTTAAAGGTAAACATTTGTATTTTTATTCATTGTCTCCACTCCATATATTTCATTAGAAGGATAAATACATGCTCTGAAGGTGATATGATTGCAGGTAAGATTTGTTAGGCTCCAGCACTTCAAAACTCATGATAGAAATCAAAAGCCTTCAATTATGTCTGGATGGTTCAGTATATATGTTCAGGGGAATAGCTAGCAAAGGCAAGTTGGACTGGCAAATTGTCTCTCACCTCATAGAGATTTTGTAGTTGCTCAGATAGTAAAGCTGGGATGCAGCATGACTTCATTGCCGATATAGAATAATCTTTGAGGTGCTTTCAACAAAGGTTGTATGTCAAGTGTACTTCACCTCTGAATGTGTTTGATTAGATGATGTTGGCAAGGTTGAGAGCTGAGTTGACTCCTGGCCTTGCAATGGTACATTTAAAAGTTGTGGGATCTCTTTTTGCCTTTCCTTGCCTCTTGCACTCCCTAAAATCCCTACGCAGCCTGGCACTTCGTATACCAACTGGTCCCTTGTCAAAGAGCAGGGGAAAAGACATATCTTGGTCATTTTACTCCTGTTTGCTTTATCTGAACTACTGTATACAAGGGATGAATGCAAGGATCTGCAAATAATAAAAATAACTTGGATCAACCATGGCAACTATTTAAAATAGAATTCCTGGAGCCTGTCTGCCCTGCTCTGGATTTATCTCCCTTGCTCTATCCTACTGCAGTCACCATAGCATTAGGCCACCACAGTTAACTCTATTAAGGAAAGTACATTGAAGAACTGCCAATAGGGAATCATCATACCTTCAGATGCTTTTATACTGTATGTGGTGTATTAACAGTAGAAAAGTGGATTAGATATTTGTTTTCTGTTACAAAACCACATCCCTCATAAATTGTAGCTCCCTATAATAGCAATATGGGCAGGGTGGCTACAGCAATTGTCCTTTTTTGTTACATACCGAAGAAAAGAATATTTTTTTGTTTCTCCAGGATGGACACCAGGCCAATTAAATAATGGGGTGAGGGCAGTGGTGGGATTCATCTGGTTCGCGCCAGTTCGGCAGAACCGATAGCTAATTTTCCATTGCCCAGGCCCAGAATGGAGTTCCGGAAGTGGCATCCACACAGAGAACCAGTTGTTCACATATTTGAATCCCACCACTGGGTAAGGGTGTACAATCTATTGGTTAACTAAAGAAAGCACTGACTAGCATGTGAGGTCTTCAGGATGCTTCTTGTAATTTTTGAGGTTGGCAGCAATTGAAGGCAGTTATGGATTAGTTTCAAACTCCAGTGGTGATCTGGGGGAGTAAAAGTGGTAGCAGTATGCCTATGTCCTTTGAATAAGCGAATCATAGAAGGTCAAAAGGACTAATCTAGCATTTCAGAATGTCAGCTACACCTGCTTGCAGCTCAGTAGTTTTAGCTAGCTAGTCTTCTCCAGGCCAGTTCTACAATCAGCTTATAACTTGCTGCAGACAATGCTAGATGCATTGTTTTAAGTCAGACATGTCAAACTCGCGACGTCACGCAATGTATCGGGACGGTTTTTCCATTGCCGGCAATGGGGTGGACGCAGCTTCCGGATGACGCATCCGGCCTATGGGCTGGCAGTTTGACACCCTTGTTCTAAGTGATAACCTAACCTTGTTGTATGCATTTTCTTATTAGAAAACGTTTATATATCTCTACACATAGCTATGCTAAAGATAAAGCAAAAGTAGTGACTCTCAAATAGTGATATCAGCAAGTGAACTCTTAACGCTTTGAGGCTAAGATCTTGAATGCTGTAAGAAAAGTATCTGGAGATAAAGTGGGAACATTTAAGATTATCTGGGCAACCATGAAGACAAACTTAATTTGAAGGGTCTCTTGGTATAAAAAAAAACCCTATAAACTACAAATATAAATAATGCTTTTGATTTTGAGTTTCTCTATGAAACCCTCCTTCACATTTCACACAGCTATAATAATCATTTCCTCAAGTGTAGAATGTTTCCTATGAACTTCTCTCTCCTCATAATGGGACAGCATATTGCAGACTGGTGAAATATCATCCCATGACTGACATACAGTAACAAAGAAATGAAGAATTTGGAATGAAAGATGATCAAAAAGAAAATGAAAGACTTGTGAGAACAGAATAAAAGAAAAGCACTTATTGATTTTCTGCATTAACAGCTATATATGTGTACGTATATGGTAGTATTTGTTCTGTATCACATTTCTGCCATGTTGTCTTTCTTAATACTCACTTCTTTTTCATCTCTTCGTCATTGGATGGAACTATTCTGCTAAACCAATTATTCTTTGCCATGGTTTATTATATACTGTAGCAACAATACCTGGATATCTACATTGTACAAGCCCGAAATCATGATTGCCCAAGGCAATCATTTACCTCCACACTGGATCTGTCTATATAGTATATTGAATGTACAAAGTGAAACAAACAGCATTATGGCTTAGCGCTTAATATGAATCCAGAGTTCATACATTATACTAATCTTTCATTTGATTAACCATGATTTTTTTACTCAAAATTGCTTGGGTTCATACAATATGCTAAGTCAAAACCAAAACAAACTACATTAAGATTTATGTAATGGACTGGCTAACTGATAACTGGTGCATATCTAGGTAGGTATGTTTTTGCCATCAGATATAGCAATGCAAGCTACTTTGTCATGGAAAACAAATATCAATATGAAAGCAATAGAATAATGGCAAAGTAGCCTACTTACACATATTGAAAGCTATTCATAACAGTGAACATTTATTGAGTAGTTTACTTCTGCAAAAAAAAAATCATGTTTACATATCCGTAACATTAATGTTTCTGTTGGACAGAAGTTGTAACATAAATAACTCCTGCATAATTTCCCAGAAATAGGTAGATTTAAAAGGAAAGAACATGCCTTATTTACTGTATATTCTAATAAGAAAAAAAATACTCTATATTGTCCTGAGGTGAATTGAGAAGTAGAAAAAGTTATGAAAACTCTTCAAATGCTTTTTCAGACAACTGCAATAGAAAGAAATATGGAAACATCTGAATCACAAAATTATTATCATCCCATTCTATACAATACTACCAATGAGCTTCCAGCAGCTATTTTATTTAATAGACTATTTAATGCAACTGTTTTTGAGCTGAACCATGGTTTGGAACAAAATGGTGAAATGACATTAAGATCACAGAATTGGATGATAGTCCAAAAGTATAATGCCTTGAGTCAGTCAAATAATTTCAGGATAACATGTGTTTATTTGTCTTTCTTTGAAAAAAACAAAACAAAACCCCAAACCAAATAAATCTACACATAAAATAAAATAAGGCAATAAATATACATAACATGTGTTTACAGTTATCTAGAATATATCACGGTTTAGCATGCTTTTGCAGATGTTGAACATTTTTCAAGATGACCCAAGATACAGTACAAGAAGGTCTTTCTTTGGGAAGCATGTACCATCTGCAAATAATGAAGAACAAGTCTAGGGTTTATGTTTACACCACATTTACAGATTATGTCAACTTAAATATTTGCAGGATCATGATTGATTTCTAAATGCACATAGAGACAATGAGGAAAATGGACTGATCCCATGAGAAACTGAACACCTGCAAAGTGCCATTTGCTTTAGAAAGAAAGAGAGGAAATTCAGTCTTTTGCAAATCACATGACAAATTCGCTTCTAAAAACAGATTAAAATAGTTATGTTGAGCAAATGCCTTTGGGGAAAATTAATTTATATAGCTGGCCAAGATCTTGCAGTGATCTCGTCAATTAAATACAGGCAAACTGAAAAGGTATTTATTCTTCAAATGATGAGGAATCTTCAAATGGTCATTTAGCATATAGCTGGCAGTACATTTGTTATATTCTATACCAAATCCTAAACAGAACAACTGCTCCATTTTATGTGCCTAAGTAAATCAGCTCACAAAATTGAGAACAAAGTTTAAAACAAAGTTCTAGCGGTAGCAAAAGGCTTCAACTAATGTTTTCCTTCTAAAAGTACTAAATCTACAATGAGAGCAGTAGCAGCTCTTGATAGCGTCCCAATGCATCAGAGCAGTCTTCAGTTACTGTCCTAGGATGAACAAGGCTGGATATGTGAGATCAAAAACAAACAGAACAGCAACATTCTTGGTGTGATGGGGTCAGGATTTCTCCAGTCTTCATTTGTACCCCAATATAATTTTACATCAGACAATAAGGATTGTTGGTGTTTCCAGTGCTGTACATGTAAAATCACCCATCTTGCCAACAGAAGATGCACATGAGTATATGCACATTTTGCAAGCCAACTGTGAGTTGATAAGGCAGAAAGTCAGGTTCCTCTGACATGCTCATCCACAATTAAGTAAATTTTAACTTATTTAATATTATGGATTTATACAACAGACAAAACCCTAAGTTAATCATGAGTTTCCACAATATGCCATGCTAAAATCTGATTGAGTAATTTATAAATTCGAGTTAAGTGCCTTATACAAATATAGCCAGTGTCATGCAGTTCCAGAAGACTGGGTTAATCGAGTTCAGTTGGGGGAAACTGAACATGTGAACCACAACCTAATACTGAAGTTGGTTGGGCTGAAAGGTGAAAAACTGTAAGAAAGAAGAGCAGCAGTTTTGAAGTTGCCCTCAATAGTTTTAGCTGGACAAAGGCATAAGCAGTCACATAGCTGTTTCTCCTACTATAGTGATATATACAGTAGTTCATTTCTATTTAAAATATGCATGTCTATGTCCTGTCCTGCTCACACACACACATACACGCCAAGGTATTGAAAGTCTTTATTGAGACTTCCAAGCCCTGAATAGTCTTCCTCCCAAATTCCTCATTCACACACCAGTGTCACCCCTCAAGGGTTCAATAGGCTATTCAAGAACAACCCATGCCAATCCACAGGCCAAGGCAAGTTCACAAGACACAGGCAAGTCCAGAGTTCAAGAGGCATGATCCAAAGTTCGAGGTACAGAGTCCAAATCCAGCAGTCAAGCAAGAATCATGGTGGCTGAAGAATGCACAGCAAGGAAACGGATGCGTTGTTCCCAGCATCATTTCACCCTCAGTGCTGAGCTAACTAGCTGCTCCCCATTGCAGATTTAATTATGGATGAGCATTTCAGAGGAACATGACTTTTTGTCTTATCAACTTGCAGTTGCAGCCGATCAAGAGGGGCGAAGCTGCCACCGCACAAGTAACCTAGCTACGTTTTGTTGCGCCTGCCTCCTCTCAACCCTATGCACTCTCAGATCAGGAGGGGGAGGCAGTTCTTCATCTCCGCTAGCCAGCTGCAGCTCCATGCCCTCTTCTCCTGATGCCTCTGGGCTTCCCAGATGCAGCTGTGTCTCTTTTGTCCCTAGCTCAGACAGCCATTCGTCTGGTCACTCGTCTTGCAACTGCTCAGTTGGACTCGGACTCACCACTCCTGGCTCAGAGCCACTGACAACCTTTGGTCATTCTTCCATGTCCCCCTACCCAACATCCCTGGAACCAGCTCTTCCTCATCTAAACTAGCATCCAGAGAAGCATCCAGGGAAGTGACCGGCTTCACAGTATACTTTATATATAAGGCAAATAGTGCCTTGCATAAGTCCAAGTCTTCTGTCCCTTCTTTGGATGATGCAAATTCTAAGTCGGCTTCCAATCCAACAATTATCTGCCCCTGACTTTATTTAAATTCTATGATCTGTCAGGAATATATACCTACCATCTGCCTATTTGTTTTTTCTCTAGGTAAAAGAACTGCCATCATTGTAGCTATTGTCTTAAGAAAAATATCAAAATTCATAAATCTCAAACTATATCCATTCAGTAGGTGAGTCAGTGTAGGAGATGATAGACTTGCCATGCCCACATTCTCTTTATAGAATAAAATTTCTGCATTCTGCCTGCATCTACTAAAATTCCTTCAATTTAATAAGTAAACAATGGTGATGTCATCTGAAAATTTCCCCTCTATGTCTGTCCAACAAGAACACTGTATCACTAGACAACAAATTGCTTTTTTATAGTAAGTTCATTTGCTCATTCTAAGCATATCATGATTTTTTGTTTTTCTCTTGATGTATTGCATAACACCAACTCATGTGATTTGCGAATAATAATTGTGTGAATCCAGCCAATTGGTCTTTATTTAGCAATAAAGATTTCAATGCAATCTGTGAACCCAATCAAAGATTGACTATTAGAAACAAGTAAACATAAAAAGGTTTACGTAATTTGATTAGCTTGCTATAATTGTTACAAGCTATAAAGAGGGAACTTAACAAATGAAATTTAATGCAGGTAAGTAAAAGAGAAAGGGTATTCTTTGAATACCATTTCTTAAGATTCTACTTTAAAACTTGTAATAATTCTACTGAATCCAGCAAAATATAAGTCTGAGCAATCCAGTGTTACAAGGTCAATTTTCAATATATTTCAGGATATGCTAATATAAATTAATATTTAAACAAGATTTAAATCCAGAATCATGAGCAGATCTACAATAGTTTTGGTTTCTTAACAATGGTTCTTGAAAATTAAGATGCAAAACTTTCAGCATTTTAAAAACGAGGGATAAATATTTTAACTTACATACATTCTTAGTTTTCTGCTTAAAGGAAAATTTTATTCAGTAGGATGATGTACCCATAAAGGACTGATAATTTAAAGAGGATTGTTTCCAAATAATAATATGCTTATGTTATGTATGATTCTATGTATCCCATAATGTTCATGATTAAGGATTTTTCATTATGTGAATAATGAAATATCAATTCATTTGTTAAAATAATTGTGTTATAGAAAGCCTAGATTGTGCTGTGTTGGGAAATTGGGATTTTACTATTATTCATATTAAATTTACTTAATATGAACTGAAAAGTGGATCACTAGGAAAAATACATTCATATATGAAAATTTTACTACAGCCAACATTAATAAGCATCTGAATATCTAATATAGAGTGTGAACTGCAATGTCCTTAAATGTAAAGAGAAAAAAATATATCTTGGTAAATTAGTTCTCTGGAGGCCAAAGTTAAGAATGAAATGAAAGAGTATCTTCATTTTCAGCAAATACCAATTCTTTTTCATGATAATACTATTAAGCTGTCAGTGGAGTATTTTGAGGGACTGTTCCAAGACAAAAGGACAATTTCCTTTGGGGAGATTTTGTGTTGCCAAGTAATCAATATTTTAGCAGTGCTTTACCCATTTAGCCGAGGCTTTCTGGAGTATCAAAACAATAATTTATTCATTTATGGCAAAGTTCAAGGTAATAGTTTCATTCATTTATTACTGTCTCTTGATGATGTGTCTGCTTTAGCTTTTTTCCCTTTTATTTCTCTGTCACAGGTAGAGCATTATGACATGGATAGAGCAACAATTGTCTATGCAGCACTGAGGGATATTTGTATTTTTTATATAAAATGAAGTTTAATAAGAAACATTTCACAGCATAGCCTATTTTACTATAAAAAAAAACCAGTTCCTACAAAAGCGATATTGGAAGTGTGCTTGACATTGTTCCTATCATCTAGATTATGATTAGAATCAATTAGATTAGATTACAATAGATTAATTAATACTTTATAGCAGAACAGAAGAAAAGAGATAACAAAGGGAACAACTAAGAAAGGGTTGCAGAAAGACCTTTCTTTCTCTAGCTATAGGGTGAATTATAGGATGAAATCCCAAAAAGAACATATAATGCAAAGGAATTGCACCGAGGAAAAGAAGGTAAACAAGTAGGCAGAGATGGACAGAAATCTGTCGGAAAGAAAAGATTTAATATAACAGAAATATAGCACCAAGAACTGACATACATATTGCATGGTGGTGCAGAGCAGGAGAAAGAGAGCACCAGGGAGTAGAAAGAGAAAAGAAAAAAGGTTAGTGGAGAAAAGAATGCAGCAGTTTCCTTAGGGATACAGGGAGAAGAATGAATACACTACATGCTACATGGACAAAAAAAATGGGAGTGGTGTATAAGACAACAGATATAAAAATGACTTTATGTAAATGAATATTAATTAATAATTAATATTTCAGTGAATTGAAATATTAAAAATAACCTCTTTTCATTGCTGTGTGACCTTTCAGATTGGTTAAAAAAAATATCAAAGTGCCTTTCTCAGTGATCTGAGTGACAGAAGAGGGTCACAGTCATGGTTTACCCTTAGCTGGAGGATGGATATCCATTGGATGAGTGATTTGATCAAGAAATACTTGACCAATGTCTTCGTACAGGCCAGCCAAGGAAGGTACAATAGAATAGAATATCTTTTGTTCTTTTTAACCATCTTTGCAGGCTGCTTCTGCAACTGTATACACAAAAAACAAAACAAATTTCCCCTTTTTTCAGAACGGAAACTTTCCTGTCAACTACATGGCTGCTTAAAAAAAAAAGACTTCTGTATCTCAATGATTGGCCTAGTGAATCCTTTACAGATGCAACATGCATGTAAAAGGGATTGATATTGCAATTTATTATTTTGATTCTATTATTCCGAATGATATTTGCATGGCGATAACACAGAAAGTGAGATGCCCTGTTAAGGACACATTTGCTCTAATACAAAATTAATAGTTCCCATTGACATATTACATATTGTAGTGCAACCTGTTCTGTATTGGATTAATCTCCTCCTTAAGAAGCAGATATGGAGTCGGTTACAACATATCTGGAGGTTTGCTCTTTGCTTTGTTGGGTATTATGATGTGGGAGGGAGGGAGAGGGAGGGAAGGAGGGAGGGAGGGAGAGACAGAGAGACAGAGAGAAAGTCTGCCAAGTTCTCATAACCTCCAGGCTGAATTATCTGAAAAATATTTGAAGCTTTAAAGGGAAGAAAAATAAACAAACTCTGAGAATCAGCTGTTTGTCTATGTCAAGGACAGCAACATGTGACTCTTTAGTGGTTGAATTTCAGTTCTATCCAGCCTGGCAAATATAGCCTCGGGTGAGTCCTTCATTTGAAGGAATACATCAATATGCTTATTATGCTGGAGTAAAACTTAGATTCAGCAAACTATTCCAGGGAAAAAGAGGGGTCTGTTAAAACCCACTTTATGTCATTTGGGTCCATTTATGTCATTTGCTTAATCAGGGTAATGTGGCAAATTGGTGCAAATACCAATTTAATCTTATTTGAAAAACTACATAATTATGCAAGTATGAAAATGATATGAATACACATAAATCACCTGGAATACGTCAGACACAATGAACTTAGTCTATTATTTGGGATAAGGATGTCTGAGTAGAAAATTTGTCCTTGTATCTGGCATCCACTAAACTGAGCTCCATTGAATCAAAGGTCTTTTGAAGTGGTGGAAGAACAGCATTAGCTACTAAAGACCCTAATTCAAAATACTGGTTCCCTTCCTTAAAATTCTCTATGAGCTTTTCACAGCATGATGGGGCATTTTTAGAATTGTCCATGTACTTTTCAGTGAAGGCTTTTATGCTTTTTTACTATATACATTGAAGCTATTTACAACAGGTATTCATAGTAAATATATACAATATAATCCCAGTGTCAGGTTTACGCCTAAATGTCTCTCTGAGAATGTCTGTTCCCTCTGGTTCTGTTACTAATTGCTTCACTTCCTTCTCCATTACTCTGCTCCCTCTCCTGTTTCTGGACTTATCAAGAGAGTAGAAAGAAAGGAATTTGCTGAATTTGCTGCTTTCATGCTCAACATAACTTGACTCCTTCTCCTGGATCTGCTTATCCAAGTACCTTTTCCTCCATTGGGGGAAGAACCTCTCTCAGGGTCTTTTGCTCAGTCCTTTCCCAGAAACCAGGACTGACAACAGCCGGTTTCCACCGTTCCTTAATAATAATAATAATAATAATAATAATAATAATAATAATAATAATAATAATAATAATAATAATAATAATAATAATAAAGTTGGAAGGGACCTTGGAGGTCATCTAGTCCAACTCCATGCTCAGGCAGGAAACCCTATACCATTTCGGACAAATGGCTGTCCAGTTTCTTCTTAAAAACTTCCAGTGTTGGAGCATTCACCGCTTCTGGAGGCAGGTTGTTCCACTGGTTAATTGTCCTAACTGTCAGGAAGTTTCTCCTTAGTTCTAGATTGCTTCTCTCTTTGGTTAGTTTCCACCCGTTGCTTCTTGTCCTGCCTTCAGGCGCTTTGGAAAATAGCTTGACTCCCTCTTCTTTGTGGCAGCCCCTGAGATATTGGAACACTGCTATCATGTCCCCCCTCGTTCCTTCTTAGAAGCCACCAATGGATTCCTCTTCTCCTTCTCCAACCAGAAACCAATGTCTGCTCCACATATTCACGTAACTTCACCCTCCACCTTTTTAATATTTTCCTTCTCTGGCACCAATCTTTAATTAGACCAGCAGTATGTCCCCCAGCAACTAAGGAGATGGGTCTCTGTTATACGCTCACATACCATATCCTATGTATCAGGCTTGACCAATGGGATTGCTGTTTCTACATATTCCACAACAGCCCTGGCTTTCAAGGTCAGAACTGAACTGCTTTTTTAGTTTACATTCCCCATTTTCTGACTCATGCTAGCACAGCAACCATGCCTGGCCATGAAAAACCATATGCCACAGGGCTTTAAAGCTATTCAGTAGTTCTCTTACCAGGTTACAGATACACAAAGAGGCATAGTCCATTTGCCATCTCCAAATGAATTTTGATTGCTCTCAAAAGAAATAGGGCCTTTCTATAGTGGTGCCTCAACTTTGGCATGCCTTTCAACAGAACAGACAGAACAGAATAACAGGAAGCAGGAAATCCTAGTTCAGATAAATGATTG
The DNA here is from genome assembly GCF_001527695.2 of Protobothrops mucrosquamatus. Taxonomy (NCBI): domain Eukaryota; kingdom Metazoa; phylum Chordata; class Lepidosauria; order Squamata; family Viperidae; genus Protobothrops; species Protobothrops mucrosquamatus. The sequence goes on along the minus strand of NW_015386204.1, from coordinate 1,716,286 downwards.
TCCATTTGTCTGAAGGCTGCCAAGCTCTAGCAGTGCCTTCCTTTATTCGCCAAGCTCAAATATTTGCAAAGGCATTTTTGAAGAAAAGATTGAATGATTTGGCTTTAAATCTCCTAATTATGTTTTCAAGTTTAGCTTGTTTCCTTCAGCCCATTTGCTGGGAATATTGCCTTGATATCTTTTCTGGAATAAAGATGCAAATATAAATCTTAAAATAAAATGTTAAAATTTGAAACAGCTCAAAAGGGATACATTAAATGTAAGTAATAAAAAAATTGTGATTATTCTTCTTTCAGTAGAACAATAGTGCTTTACTGAATTGTGTATTAAGATTTCTACTATTTCAGTTAACAAATCTAGCTATTCTGGGACACTCCAAATGGAAAGATCTTGCTCTGCATGAACCTGTATATTTATGAAGACAGAATATTTAATTTTTCGATTTTAGCCACTCTGGTATCTTAAATATTACAAAAGTGTGGGGGCTTTATTAAAAAACTTCAATAAACAGCAGACTTTTTGGACAAAATGAGTATTAAAGGGTAAACGCTAAATGCTACCTCTTAGCAGGACAGTAGTTTAAATTGCAATAGTAAATCATCAGATGGGCTCCATGAAAAATATTCTCATAATTATTTGCTTAATTTTCTCTCATGCTGTTACTATGGGGCCATTATTACATAGATAGTTTTGCCAGCAGTATATCTGTTTTACAGCTAAAATAACTTTTTAAATGTGTGCTAAAATATCCAACACCATTAGGTGACAATATTAGTGCAGACACTGATGATAACAATGCTAAGAACTTAAGATGACCCAATATCGGGGTCAGAAAAAAGGTACATTTCGCTTAGCACTCTGTTACCACAGTGATCCACAGGTGTTTATGGAAAGCTAGATAAAAAGGCTGCAGATGTATGTTTTCCATCACCTCTGAGCTATTCTGTCTCCACCACAAAGCTACTAATAGCCTTAACCTCCCTAGTCCCTTTTAAAGCTGCCAAGGACACAACAAGAAAGCAGTGCTGCAGTGCTGTTGTGCAGTCCACAAGCTGGAAGAAAGCTAATGAAGAGAAGGACGAGGGGGGACATGTTAGCAGTGTTCCAATATCTCAGGGGCTGCCACAAAGAAGAGGGAGTCAAGCTTTTTTCCAAGGCTCCTGAAGGCAGGACAAGAAGCAACGGATGGAAACTAATCAAGGAGAGAAGCAACCTAGAACTAAGGAGAAACTTCCTGACAGTTAGAACAATTAATCAGTGGAACAACCTGCCTCCAGAAGCTGTGAATACTTCAACACTGGAAGTTTTTTAAGAAGAGATTGGACAGCCATTTGTCTGAAATGGTATAGGGTCTCCTGCCTGAGCAGGGGTTGGACTAAATGACCTCCAAGGTACCTTCCAACAAGAGGTGCTATCCTTACAATTCTAATGTGAAATGAGTTAAAGAACGTATTGGTGGATTCCTTCTGCCTTTCCCATCAACTGTGACCAACTGGTGGGAAAAACCACCTGTAATTCCTCTTCTTTGTATGGGTTAGTGCTCCAAGTTAGACCAGACTAGGAAACCACAGTTATGAATGCTATTACCACTGTTATTATAAGTTACAGTAACAGGATCTTGCAAGTCTGGATGCGTTTTCTCTCTGGCATACACCCACACCCTTTATCTTCATAAGCATCATGCTGAGATGCTTTCTCAGATTAGATTTCTGCCCTGGATTCAGATTTCTTTTATCTGACCATTGTCTCGCTTGCAGATTTTTCTCCTCCTCCTCAAGATGATTCCTCCTGCATATTACAATGTGCAATAAGATGGTAAGTAAAGGTTGGTGCTTAGCCACCTGTCACACTTACTAATAGTCACAGGTAGGGAGATCCTTCATGATTAATACCATGTCAGTTTGATTATTTATGAGCCTGTATCTACTGCATTTCTCAAAAAAACACCAAATCCTTGCCCAAAAATAGATGGGGAGGTCACAAGGGTGAAAGAGAGGTGGAAGATGGAAGAAGTGATCCATGATAAATGGGATACATTCTTGACCACTGCAAGGGACTAGCAGTGCTGACCGTAAATAGTAAACATCCGGAAGTAGTCCATGGAGTTTCCCACCACATACCTTCCCAGGCAGTCTTCCTCAATCTGATCTTTATAACAGAGAGCTTTACTTTTGCATGTAGCCAAATTCCTTGAAAGCTGTCCTCCAGCTGGAAGGAGTTTTGTTTTTCCAGCATCTACAGGCATAGTAAGAACATAGTAGAGGTATTGGGACTAACTGGTAGTCCTCAATGTATAACCACAATTGAGCACAAATTTCTAGTGCTTAGCAAGACAGTTGTTAAGTGAGTTTTGCATTGGCTTTTGGGTGCAATTCAAGATGTTAATTAGGAGTATAAAGCCCTACATCAGGGGTCTTCAAACATGGCCCTTTTATGACTTGTGGCTGGCTGAGGAATTCTGGGAGTCTTAAAGTTGCCAAGTTTGAAGACCCCTGGTATAGGGTCTGGTTACTTGAGAGACTGCCTATCTCCTGTGCTGCAGATTTGATCTGACAGATTCGATGTCTTCTAGGTTCCTTTGATTAAGCATTATCATCTTTCAGAACCTCAGAAGTCAGCCTCTTCTGTGATGGTTCCAGTGCTCTGGAATGAGGTTCCTCCTGAATTCTGTGTGGCATTTGATGGGGAAGGGGGAGGAAGGTTTAAAGGCCTGGCCATTCTCCCAAGGCTACCATGGCTGAAACCTCTTGCTGGGTGGGAGATATAGGTTTATTTTTGTGCACTGGATTTGCCATTTTGATGCATATTCAAAGTTTTTATCCTATAGTATAATTGTGAGCTGCCCAGGGTTGATTTGAAGTTGGTGCCATGAAAATAAAATAAAATAAGTCATTTTATTTTTCCCCCTTATTTTCCTTGTTTGTTCACTTTCCTTCCAATGGTATCATGTGCCCGTATGCAACTTCCTTTTTTCTAACTGAAACTAGTATTATTTTATTAGTAACTCATCATTATCCAAATATCGCTTGTCACAAAATTTACACAAGGGGTGCCCACGGTGAGATGTGTCATCGGGATCCCCATGGATTCTGTGCTGAGCAAGATCCTTGCGTGAATACCATTTGCACTCATATGTAAAGATCTTCAGATGCTTCACGCAGAGCTTGCAGGAAAAGAGCTCGTGCTGCTTCCTCATGTGCTGCTCCAACTCCACAATGGCAGGAAATGCCCAGAACTCCGAGCACAGAGGGCATTCATGCTGCAGGAGCTTCCTATAGAGACCATAAATCTTTCCATCAGTAAAATAGATGTCATATTTCTTCTCATGTTGTAACTGGCTGAGTATGATTGTTGAAAAGGGTGGCAGTTTCTTCCCAAAACCCCCTTGGCCAGCTCCTCCCAGCAGATGGCACAGTACCAGACCCCGCATCCGCATAGAGCACCGGTAGCAGATGGGGTGCTCGGAGCAGCCCAAGGCCACCACCTCCAGCTCGCCGCAGCACAGCACCTAGCTGGCCGGGCCGTCCGAAATATGTGACTCCGAGGGAGGTGAAGCCGCCATGACGTTCCGCTGCCCGACTCAGCTGCCGGACGTCCCTGCCGTCCCGCTGCTACTGCAGGAATTGGGTATGTCTAGTTTAATGAAGAGAAGGACGAGGGGGGACATGATAGCAGTGTTCCAATATCTCAGGGGCTGCCACAAAGAAGAGGGAGTCAAGCTATTTTCCAAGGCGCCTGAAGGCAGGACAAGAAGCAACGGGTGGAAACTAAGCAAGGAGAGAAGCAACCTAGAACTAAGGAGAAACTTCCTGACAGTTAGAACACTTAACCAGTGGAACAACCTGCCTCCAGAAGCGGTGAATGCTCCAACACTGGAAGTTTTTAAGAAGAGACTGGACAGCCATTTGTCCGAAATGGTATAGGGTTTCCTGCCTGAGCAGGGGGTTGAACTAGATGACCTCCAAGGTCCCTTCCAACTTTACTATTATTATTATTATTATTATTATTATTATTATTATTATTATTATTATTATTATTATTATTATTATTAAATAAAAGCACATATGGCACATGTTACTACATTTGTATGTATCAAATACGTTGTCCTTGTATCCCTTTAGGAGTTATTGTAAAGCTAGGCAATGATTTGCATTCAGTTCCAAAACTTGCTTTGAAAGTTTTGAGAATATAAATGCAGCAGTACTTATTAGCTATATACTCATTAAAATAGTTGAGTTTGTTTCCAGGATCATAAGGCTGCTCCTTGCAACAGCCATGTGATTCTGGAAAAAAGTGCACAGTTGTTTTAGTAAATAGTTTTTCTGCTCACCAACCCCTTTAAACTCAAATCTGAAAACATTGCACAGCTTATTATATGTATTTATTAATCGAAAGGTTTCCAGAACTGTGCGCAGTCAACAAAGGAAGTCTGATCTATTTCACTCTGATTATTTTCACATGGATTATTAATTGAAACGTCATTTTTTAAAACACCCTTCCAGACCAGCAAGATCAATTTTAGCACATCCTTGTACAAACTACTTGCAATTATAAAATGTGTTGATGTATTAAACTTCTTTTATGTCGTTTACATCTCTGAAAGTAAAGGAATAAATCTGACAAGCAAAGGTTTCTTTGATGGCCAAGAATTGTATATGTGTGTATATCTAAAGTTGTCAGTGTCACCCTTTTCTTTATTGCAAAATGAACTCATTTCACTTTGTGGTGCCTAATAAACTTAAACCCTTTGGCTTTTATTTGTCCCTGTTGTAAACTATGGAGTGCTACCATGTTTCTTTAACATCTGGGACTTATCACATCTTTTCTAATGACTCACTGGGCTGCAGAAAATGCCTGCTGAGACACAGATGCGTGGTGTCACACAGACTTAATGGGAGACAAAGGAGAGAATAAAAGGTGAGCAACTGAGGAGACGAAGGTTGGGATGTTTGATCCCAAAGATGGAAAAGTACTTAGGAAGTGAACAGAAAGCCAGTAAAATGAATAAATCAGATCAAAAAATATTGTATGTCTACGACACTTGTCAGAGGGAAATGTGACTATAACCATGCTCTGCTATAAGCAAGCACATCAAGCACCCTTTCTATGAGGTCTTGTGGCATGCTCATCAAGATATTTTGAAATACTAACGCCACAATATTATCCTACAGCAAGGAAATTATCTGTTTGCATATTATAAACTAGTTTATTTTAATTTTCTTTTATAACCTACCATTTTTATAATGTCAAAGCTTTGTTTGTAGCCTTTGTTGCTAACACAATGGATGTGAATTGCTATTACAGTTAGTATATATACAGCTCAGAAGTGAGGTAGGCAGCGAGAATTATATCATTTGAAATAGGACATTTTTTATTGGGAATGGCAATATGATTGTCTGAGAAAGGATAGGAGAGAGTAAATGAATTTTCTTGAGATACTTATGAGTTTTCTCTAATACTGCCAACTAATTTGGAAATAAAATTAAGCCAGACTTGTTTCTCTTCCCAATCATTCCAGGTTTGCCAAGCTGAGCAACAAGGACTGAAGAACAAATAGAAATCTCTCTTTTATTCCTGACTATAATATACTATGAGATTGGTGAAAATGTTGTGTGTGCCATCCCTGACCACAATCCATTATTGGCTTTAAACAAACAAATGAAGGTGATTTTCTTATAAGACAGCATTTTGGGGAAATTCGGGGGAGGCGGGGGCAAGATCTAAATGTCTTCATCTCTCAGAGCCTACAATATATGATACTTGGATGATAAGAGATTTTGTAATGCAAATGTAGTTGTGCCCAGTTTCCATTAAGAACATGAACCACTTTTTATAGCAGTTTGCAAATTACAGTTTATGAATACAATTGAGGCCTAGATCCTTTAACAAAAATGAACTGATAGCAACAGCAATGAATGAAGCCTATTTACTTATTTATGTTAAATGTTTCTCTTCTGTTGCATAGTGATATTAAACACAACATTTCTTTCCTGTCATACGAAAGCACTTTCTCATCTTAGCAGAGGTAGAGTACTGTCTTATTCAGTGTGGATGGAGTGCTTTTATTTTCAAGCAAGCTTTCAAACGAGAGAATGTACTACTTCACAGAAGCTCCCATGCTCTATAGTCATGTGAGAACCAATCCTAAGAAGAGCCACCAGACTAGTTAGGTCCTCTCTTTATACTTTTGTGCTGGAGAAGGCATTTTGGTACCCTCCAGATGTTTTACATCGCAACTGTCATAATCTCTGACCATTTTCCAGGTTGGCTGGAGTTAACGGGTCACTACATTTGCTGATGCAATGGATCAAGTACCCTATTTTCCCAGAAGAAAAGCACAGATTTTTAACTTCTCCCCTGTAACTCTTAGCAAAGAGGTTGCAGGCTAATGGGATGAGACATAATAGCCTTTTCTATGCTGCGCTTAGCCTATTCATGGCAGTTGCCAGTGGCTGCTATAACCAAGCTGTTGCCTTCTTTCCAAGCATCACCCTCCAAGCACCCAATTTAAAGGTTCTTATGCTCCCCATCCTCATTCTGATTGTTAATCCTTTGCATAATAATCTAGATACCAATGTGATACCATGAATGACATATTAATCTATGCATGAAGAGACACGTTGGAGTTGAGAAAAATCAGTAGATATTCCTTTAATAAAATAATACTGCTTTAAAAGTGAATATGTCAGGAAGAAAAAGAAAAGCAGCCGTAATCAAAATACAAGGAGATTCAAAACTAGATAGGAAATTATATTTAAGGATGGCTATGTATTAGGATTTTTATTACTAATTCATTTCATTCTTAATCATAAAAATCCTGAAGCGAAATACCTACTTTGGAATTATCGTTAATAATTACTTTGATACCAAATTCCTTTGGATGAATAATACAGACGACTTAGAGATAGGACTCTTTCTAAACCTCCTGAGTGTTTGTATGAAGTTTAATTCATTTCCTATCTCCAAGTTTGCAAATGAAGTGTGAAACAATTCTTTATTTTTACAAGATTGTCACAATTCATGCACAATGCCTAGTATATACCCAGCTCGATTAAATTAGTGGATTGGAGAGATGTTGTCATCCAGTATAACTAGTGTCATTCATTCAGCCAGTGAGGTCATCCAGGCACTATTAATTATTACGATTTATTGAATGAGGACAGGGTGCTTGCTACTGCCATGATGCCCTGTATCTGTTCATAGCAAGTCCTGGTTTTATAACAATTCAACAACTCCATTGGGAAGGAAAGGATATGAACAGTCACAGAGCAGGATGAAGATAGGGGCATTTAAGGCAGACCATCATCAGGAATTATTTATCTTTTATTTCCACCCCAAGAGATTATCATTACCTAGACACCCTTCTTGGCATCAAGATGGTTGACTAATGAGATGCTGTGATCCAAAACTAACATCTCTTTGGATTTAGAGCTTGTTAGCAACTACTACAAGGTACTACGGCATCAAGACTTTAGCCTTACTACTTGTTTAGGATTTGTTTTGCAAAAGCCGTGAAGACACCCTATCTTTCACTCATTTCTATTAATGAGTTCAGTTCCCTGAGCAATAGCTATCTAGCTTATAAATTTTTCAAGATCTGTTCATTAGGAATATTTTGTATATTTTATTTTCTTGTTTTCACCATCTATTGAATTGTCATTTTTAATTCATAGTCATTTTTAATTCATTGTGCTTTACTGGAATGAGAGACAGAAAAAACTTTGTTCATGAAGCTGCTCAAAAAATAATACGAGCCGCTAGGGTTGATGGGTAACACCCTGCAGGTGAATGTCTTGGCCCCTTATTCAAGAGTCTGGAAAATAATCAATATGACCCAGAGTCAGAGCACAACACCCAGTGATTGGATGAATAACCAACAATCATTATGGAAATGAAGTGTATTTCTACATGGTTTCCTGTCAGCAGTAACTGGGCCAGCAGTATGTTGCAACTTTTAATCCTTGTTTGGATAGAAGTTAGTAAAAAACAGCAAAATGGAACAGAATTAACATTTTTACATACACAGTACAGAAAATGAATATGTCGTTGCCTTCAGAATAAGAAAATGCTTCTCTAAATCCTGTTTACCTTGAGACAGGGGCAAGGAGATGCAACAGGAACTTCTGATGGGTCAGAATCTCATCAGAACTCCCTTCCTGATTAAATCAAGGCTCATCAAAGTCTTCTGTCAAAGACAGCCCCTTGGACAATTCTGGACAAACTTTTCATTGATATATCTATGAGTTTATTATTTACTGTAAAGCATTACTGAGCTGTTTATTGTATGTAGTTTCTGGGCATTGTACAAGTCAACTAAACATGGAGATTTTGTTATAAATATTGCTTATATAAACCATTTTTCAGTGCTGCTTGTATAAAATTGGTTTTAGAAAAAAAAACAAATTTAAATAAGCAATGAGTCATAAAAATAATTTCATTATAATTTCAACAATATTATTCTGTGTTGTTGGAGTATGATACATCTAAAGCCATGAGCTAAATATCCAACTTCTGTTCTGATTTGGTCCTATTTTTATATGGGATCTGAACTTCAATTATGGACAATTTTGTTCCTGTGAAGACTGCCTTGCTCATTGTACTCTTGTTTTAACCCTTTTAAAGGATTTGTATGTATTTTAAAATATGAGCACATTTTCTTGAACACTGGGCCCTATATAACAAAATGAAATTCAATGGTGAAAAAAGCAACATTTTACATTTAGGCAAGAAAAATCAAATGTACAGGTATAGTATAGGTGATACCTGGCTCAATAACTGTGAGAAGGATCTTGGAGTGGACAATCACTTAAATATCAGCCAGCAGTTTGCTGCAACTACCAAAAAAGCCAACACAATCCTAGGTTGCATTAACAAAAGGATAGAATCAAGATCACATGAAGTGTTAGTACCACTTTATAATGAACCATACTTGGAATACTGCATCCAGTTTTGATTGCACAATATAGAAAAGATGTTGAGACTCTAGAAATAGTACACAGAAGAGCAACAAAGATGATTAGTGGACTGGAGGTTGCAGGACTTGGATATGTATAGTTTAAGGAAAAGAAGGACTGGGCTGACATGATAGCAGCGGGTCAACCTATTATCCAAAGCATCTGAAGGCAGGACAAGAAGCATCTGAAGGCAGGACAAGAAGTAATGGATGGAAACTAATCAAGGAGACAAACAACCTAGAATTAAAGAGAAATTACCTAACAGTGCAAACAATTAACCAGTGGATTGGCTTGTCTTAGAAGTTGTGAATGCCCCATCATAGAGGTTTTCAAGAAGAGATTGGACAACCATTTGTCCAGAATGGTATAGGGTCTCCTGCCCGAGCAGGAGGTTGGACTAGAAGACTTCCAAGTTCCCTTCCAACTTTATTATTCTATTATTCTACATTTCATATTTTCAAAAACTGAGGGGAAAGGACAGGAAATAGTTTTTTTCTTTTGCCCAGCAAGCTTTAGAAGAAGAGTTTTTGACACAACCCATTATCACTTATGTAGAATCTAACATAACATCTATGAAAATTCCAATATCCACCTTAAAAGTACCTTATTACGGACCAGAACTGATCACCAGTTGTAGTTCTCCTCCCTTTTTTACTAGACTTCTAGTCTGATTAAGAGTTCTTAGCCATTCAAAACATTTTCAAATACGTCGTAAAGCACAAGTTGACCTAATAAAATTATTGTTTCTCAATATATTGTAGCCCAGTTTTATGCGTTTATTTAAAGCAAATTTATTTTTGTAATCTTTCTCACATATCTGACCTCTGCTGTTAGATCAGCTACACAATAGTTATACCAGCACCTTAAACAAATTTATCTTCAAAGTATATGCAGAAATATCAGCTTTTGTACCAGAACAAATATTTTTAACCTCTACTATCTGTACTATACTAATGGGCCCTATCCAATAAAATGAAATTTAATGTGGAGAAAAGTAGGCACTTAGGCAGAGAAAACCAAAGGTACAAGTAAAGATTAGGCGAAACCTGGTTCATAAACAGTAGCTGTGAAAGGGACTTTGGAGGCCTGTTGGACAATCACTTAAATATAAGTCAGCAGTGTGCAGCAGCAGCCAAAAAAGCTAATACAATTCTTAGTTGCATAAACAGGCATAGAATCAAAATCACGTGACGTATTTGTACCACTTTATAAAGCCTTAGTAAGGCCACACCTGGAATACATCATCCAGTTTTGGTCACCACATTACAAAAAAAGATGTTGAGACTTTGGGAAAAATGAAAAGAAAAGCAACTAAGATGAATAAAGGCCTGGAGACAAAAACATATGAAGAAGTATTGCAGGATTTGGGTATGGCTAGTCTAGAAAAAAGGAGGACTAGGGGTGACATGATAGCCATATTCCAATATTTGAGAGGCTGCCATAAAGAAGACGGGGTAAACTTATGTTCCAAAGCACCAGGGGGCAGGACAAGAAACAATGGTTGGAAACTAATCAAGGAGAGAAGCAACCTGTAATTAAGGAGAAACTTCCTAATAGTGAGGGCAATTAACCATTGGAACAGCTTGCCATTAGAAGTTGTGGGTGCTTCATCACTAGAGGTTTTTAAGAAAAGACTGGACAGTCACTTGTCGGAAATGGTATAGGGTTGAGCAGGGGTTGGACTAGAAGACCTCCATGTTCCCTTCCAGTTCTATTCTGATTCATCTTAAAGCATGTTAAAATGTTTATTTAGGAATTCCTTGTGTTATTAACTTTTAGCTCAGCTTGATATAGGACACATGGTGGGATGGGTAAATATAAAGCATGCATAAAATATATTCCAGCAGTGGGCAATCTTAATAAAATGGTTATACTGTTGTACAGAACAGTATATTTGTCTGCAACTTTGACATCTAACTTGAACTCTAAAATTCTCTAAATGTCTCACAGATCTCCTCTCTGGTGATTACTGCCTATTCAATTTCTTCAACATTGAAAAGCTACATGCAGTTACTAGGGAAGTAGCCTACTTACTTCTGCAAAAATATAGAACATATTTCTGTATAATAGGATCATTTTTGTATGGCTTATTTCTAGCAATAAAGAAAGCATTCTCATGAATTTTACTCAATTAAAAAAATAAAATTCACTGAAGTTGTTCTCACTGAATTGCATAAGACTATACTTTGCAATACAGAGAGAGAGAGAGAGAGAGAGAAAGAGAGAGCAGAACCTCTCACAGTATAGAAATATTAGCCACAATTATTCAAGAATAATAAACTGTCCTGGAAATAGGAAGAAGGCAATAGTGAAACACTAAAATTAATCAATTAGTTTTAAAATAGAAATGTATAGCATATGGCTTTTCAGAAACATTTTCTTTTACAGAAAAAACCCACTCACACACCCATCCATCTCCTATAATGAGACAGAGCCTTGTAAGCAATGAAGAATTTGATATAAGAGTAAAGATTTTTAATCAGAAATCTTCACAGTCAGTTCCTTCTTAATTTCACCAATAATAATAAGTGAGCTTTGTTTGATATGACATTATATTTTGTAAGTTCCTAAAGATGCTGCTTTCATGTTTTCTGTTATAGGATCTTATACTTCTCTGAGGTATGGAATTTCTTAGCTTCTTCTCATCTGTTTTCTGTCTTTTATTTTCCATTACACAATAGATGACCTATCCGATGTTCTTCCTCTCTGCTAACATATATTCCTTTGCCAACCATCAATGAGAATAAAACCGGATAGTCTTTTTATCCTCATTCTATTGCAGTTGCCTGCTGAACCACTCTCATTCCTCTGCTGGCCTGCTAAAGATTATTTGTCAGGATTGTTTTCTTAGTGTGTGTTTAAACTAAATGGAACAAGTAGTGCTTTTTGAATTGACAATTTTTACTTCAGGTTGCTTGTGATTTTTTTTCCAGGTAACGACAGCTACTTCCAGGTAGACATGGTACGCCTTTCCAAATAAAGAATCTTGTTAAAACAAAACAAATGAAATGAAATGAAACGAAAGAACAGCTCAGTGAAGGCCTTTCAAGGAACAGAAGCCATCAGTGCAGGGGTTGAAAAAAATAAATCCCTTATGAATGCATTTAATTTGATTGGACCTTTTTCATAGCAAATATAATTAGAAATAAGATATTTTGAATCTAAACCAAGTCAGAATAATCTTCATTTAATACACACACATTCACTGTAATATTCAGATGCTGAAAATACCCTCCAGTGGATTGGAGATCTGCAACCAAAGATCACCACAGATTACTCCTGCTACTGGAAAGGGACTGAGGGTATTTTAGATAACCTGTTCTTCACAAGTTGTGATCATGTGATGTTTCACTTAACAACTGCATTGAAGAGTTGCCAATCTCAAATTATTAAGTCAGGATTACCTGTATCTAAATAGCCATTCACCTACTGTAGCATTAGATCATTGAAACTTCCACAAAAAGGCCAAAGGGCATATCTGCTAAGAAGAAGAAAAAGTCCTGATGGTATTCAAATATTATGACCTGCTTCAGATTATCAATTTGGGTTATTATTCAACACACCTTTACTAATAATCATTCAGAATGATTATTGAAGAGGATATAATAGTCACATAATCTCTGGAGTATTTATTTTCTTTTTTCCTATTCTTTTGTGTAGGTACAATAAATTTCTGATGTGGTACAAAAGCCTACAAAATCTGGTTAAAAATGGACAAGAAAGAAAACAAATGTGCTCTATAAACAATGATTCTACTAAACACCTTCCCTTTAGAAGAAAATCACTGTTGCATATATCCAGCACTAAATTTGGCTGTGAAATAATACATTCCAGAAAGTGAGAAACAACATCACTTTGAAAAGATCAGTTACAGCTTCAAACTATGTTGAAATTGCTTGACATAAATTTTTGTACTTTTCTTTCCCTTTTAAGATTGTATTTCAACAGCGTTTAGTCCTGGACCCTTGTCTCACTCCATATCTTCCTAGCATGTGACCAAGATGTTTGTATACAAACTGTTCACTAAGATATAAATAGGCAGATAAAATGTAGAGATCTGTTTAAAATGTAAAGAATTTGATTCAAAGTTCTAGTATATAACTAGCTTGTTTATGAGACCCAGATGTCAGATTTGCAGGCTTACGAGAATGACTGCAAATTTGAAGTTATGTAACTTTCACTGCCAGGAGAAAAGCTTTGAACATACCTCTTAAAACAAAATATTCATTCACTTTATTCAGAGTCCTTTACATGTGTTTATGGATGCATGCCCAATATGCCTGTCATGTCAGAAGCAAATCACTCCAAGGAAAGTGACAGCCAAGTCAAGAGAGAAAAGCTTTTCCATATCCCCAAGAAACATCAATGAAAAATAAGTGGTGAATCTCCTTCAAAGGCAGTGCAAAATCAGAGTGCGGAAATTAATTCTTCCCATTCTGCATAGCTCAACTATTTGGGGCAGTGATATTACATTCACATGCCATAGACTAGAGAAAGCCTTTTCGTTAAATTGGATTTAAATAAAGGGGGGAGGGTATCTTCATGGTAAGGTCAGAAATGTCAAGACGACAATCATGACAGTGAGATTGAAGCTCCAGCCATTTTTTACATGTACCACACATAAAAAGTAGGTGGAGCTTTGACTGCATCATCATGGCCACCATGTTGGCTATTTTCATAATACCTTGCAATTGAATCTAAGTTTGCAGTGTTAATAGAAAATGTGCAGCTTGGTTGTCTATGCTCAGCTCATTTTTAAAGGTGATTCTCACTCAGTTTCTTGTACCAGATTCATTAGTAAGATTTCTATATCTTGTTTTGCAGAACCGTTTTTAAAAAGAATATAATTATGGAACTACACTTTCAGAATATATCATTTGGAGAAATGACAAGTTATTGTCCTCTTCCTGCATTTCACAAATGGCAACCATCAGATCCTCAAAAGGCTTTTTTCATAGTGTTAGATTCCTGTTTCTGTATAAGATTATTGTATTCTTTTTCTCACAATGACTTTTTTTAAAAAAAAAAAAGTCTGATAAATGTAGTACTTCAATCTTGAACATTCAGATATTAGTACAGTTGCACTAATCTATACTGCAATTTGAGGATACACAGGTATAACAACAGAGTCTTAAAGTATCTTCAGCACAACAGGTTCTACCATAGATGAAGATATTTTTCTTAATATTACATTTAGATCAAGACTGAACAATTTGCCCTTACTCCTAGGTTACATGTTGCTTCTGAAACTATTTAATGATATCCTCATTGTAATGTATTGAGGTGAAATACTTGGAATTGTTGAAAAAACGGTCATAAGACTCTGTCAGTTAAGAGCCAGACTTGCTGTCTACATGCTAATTATCTTGTGTTAAAGCGAGAACTAATACTTGAATCCTATTGGCTGCCACATAATTGTTGAGTGTATAAATAGGGGTGGAGCTGCAGTTATCCTGGCTTCTGTTTAAACCTTTAATAAAGAGTTGTTTGTTCATCTGCTGCCTTGTCGATGCCTCACCGAGCATCAAACATAACACTCATTAAATACAATTACTGAAAATCAGCAACACGATTCCTCTCCATTTGGGGCAAGAAACATGAAAAAATGTAGCATAGTAAACTGGGCCATTGTGAAAGTCTACTGGTACTTTAAATTTGTGATGAGAGTTAAATAAGATGACTGTATACATTTTTTTTCATAATCTCCATATAGAGATATCTAGGGCTAATCTTATATTTCTTTGAGGCTTCATGCTCCAGATTAATGCATAATAACTTTTCTTATATTCTCATAATGTATCTTTAAAGCTATATTGCTGAAGTCTGTCAGTTAGAGTTCTTAGCCAAGTAATTTACAGTTATTTATTAGAGTCAAATCCAGCTGGAGAATATGTAAATTCTAGATATAAATTAAACACTGATGTCCAACTTCATTTGGTGTCATAACCTATTTCTAAATGTAGCTCACCTGGGCACTGCAACGTGTGCTATATTTTATGTAAGGTTAATTGGTGGACTTATCTATGATTATTAGATGAATATGTTGACAAGATAGAAAGATATGTCAAAATGTTGCATTTTTTAACAAAATACATAAAATAACTCATAAAATTGTCACTGGAAAACATTTTGCCAGTTTGTGAACATTTCCTATCATAATTGAAATACAGGAATTAGAAAAGATATTACAGTCATATTATTTGACGATCGCATCATTAACAAGCCAATTATGCACAGAAAGAGCTATTTACTCTTCAAAGATGCTAAGATAATGCACAAATAAAAAGGACATAGAAGTAATATAATAGAAGTTGCCATATAACCACATTATATGGCACATCCTTGTCAAGTCCTATGCTGGGTTTTAAAAAATCTCTTATTAATATGGTAACATTAAAAGTTGGACAGATGAGACTTCCGGTTCCAGTTCGCGGCGTCGCTAGTCGTACGGGGAGACTTGTCTCCTCGCCGGCTAGCTTTCCCTCCGTCGGTGGAGCCTTATACGGCTCCAAAGTCGCCCTGGAGGGTGCGACTTCTGTCGAGGAGGCTGCTGTCTGGCTGCGGAGGAGCGGCGGCTCCTCCAGCTGTCCGGACGATCTCCGAAGGCCGACGGAGAAGATCGGCCAGTAAAATGGCTGATCACCCTGCCGCTTCAGACCGTAAGTCAGAGAACATCTAAGCTGTGAGTGCCCCCGTGGTGAACCCGGGTGAAAACTTTCTTTGCAACTCTCTCTTTTCTACTTTTTTTTTTTTTGGTACCTGTAAGAGCTTTTGGAAATATTTCCCTGGCTTGGAAAGGCAGCTCCTACTTTTTTGGGGAGGAAAGGCGTTTTATAAATATAGAAAAAGACTATATATTACTTTTATGTATATCGTTTTCTTTGGATATAAAAAAGGAAAAAAGACGGAAAAGGTTTTCTACTCTCTTTTCAAGAACTGTATTATTTCTTTTCTCATACATCATACTTTAAAAGATAGAAAAAAGGAATTGATTTCTGGAAAAGACCTTTCTTAATTCACTGAGGGCATCTAGTGGTGAAAGTTTAATACTGCAACTTCTGGTTATTTTCTTAAAGATGGAACATTGAACTTCAAAATACTTTTGAGGGAAAGATAAGCTGTACAGCTGTGGAAGCAGTGGGGGTGGATGTTGTTTGCATTAAATATAGCCTCCACAAAAAAGAAAAAGAGACCTTCTTTTAAGCATTGGTATTAAAATGGAGAAACCTCAGCTACAATTGAATTGTGCACTCATATTGGAAAAGATCTATGAGGCCACTGCAGAAATATGTGCTACAATTAAAAACTGTACTTTAGAATTAAGACCCAGAGATTCTACTACATTTGTTCAAATAGATGTCCAGGCTACATCTGAATATGGTATAAATCAAAATATACCAGAAGAGGAATCTACAGAGATAGAAGAGGAACTTATTTCAACTGACAACCCTCTCTTCTGCAACTTAGAGAATCAGAAGAAACAAAGACTAAGATTTCAAACTACAAAGCAACGACGCTGCAAGGAGAAGAGAAAAAGATGTTTATTGCAGAGGAAGGGATTTATATTGTCTCAAAGACTACTACAAGCAACAAAAATGGATCTACTGGCTGAAAGAGAAGCGCTTCTATGGAAGCCTGTGTGGCATAGAAAAAAACCCAGAATTAGACTGAAAAAGAAATTTAAAACTGTTTAATGGATTAAAAGGCAATGCTGGTTTTATGGATTGTTTTAAGGATAATGATCTAGAGTTAGAAGTAAGAAAAATACAATCTTTTTGCTTTATGGAAATTTATCTGGTATAGAAATATGAAAGTTAAAATTGGAGTGAAAAAAGAAACTTGGCTTTATGGATTGCATTAAGGATAAAAAATATATAATTATATATAGATATATATAAGTTTAAAGAGACTAAGAATATATTTTTTGGAATAACAGATTGATTCTGAGGGAAATCATGTACTGGAATTGAAAAAATGTTGAGTTTTTAGATTGGAATTTTGAAGTGCTTAAATTAATTAGGTGATTTTTGTGTATAATAATATGATTTGATAAGATGATAATTAATTGGATGGAATTTGAAGTTTGTCTAATGAATTGAAATGAATTAAGATTTAACATTGTTTTTTTTAACTAAGTTAGTTATTGGAAGAAGAAATAAATGAGATTGGTGAAAAAAATAGGGATGAGAGAGATTAAGAGCTTGAATATATCTGGAAGAGATACTTGAAGTGATAATCTGTTGATGTAAAACAATATTTGACTATGGTAATTGTGAAATGAAAAAAACAGGTTTAGTAGTAATAGAAATTTAAGCTAGAAATGGAATATATTAAATCTATTATGTTATTTGAGGGAAATAGAGAGATGATAGTGAATGTATTAAGTTGAGCTGTTTATGTATGTTTTTTTTTACTTTGGAATGTTTGTTTACCCAAACACCATGATGTGACCCAAGTACTTTTTGTTAAAATTAAAAAACCAATAAAATATATTTTAAAAAAAAAGTTGGACAGATGAAGGACATTGTTTCCATAAGTAGATATAATGAATTGATTCAAGACTAGAATACATTTTAGCAACATGTCTAAATTAAGAGTTCAGACATTTCAGAATTCATAGATTCCATTTCAAAACTACCTTTTTTTAAAAGTCATACACAGAAAAGTAGCAGCTTCTAGCTGACTTTGAACTGCTCCTGAAAAGGTTAAACACAGCCAGTCCTGATTAGTACTCAGATAGAATCCAGGCTAGAGGAAACACCAAGACTATATGCTAGGCCAGAGTTCCCCAACCTTTCTGGCTTTGTGGACCAGAGGGGGGGGGGAGAGGGATGGTTCCTAGAGCACATGTCCAGCAAGCACACACAGCTCTAAGAACATGCACATGAGCCCACTGTTCATGCAAATGGAGTGCATGTGCACGCGCTCACCCACTGCTCGCGCAAGTGATGATGCATGGGCACACTCGCCCGACATTTCCACGGCCCAGTTGCAAACAGCTCATGGCCCACTAGTGGGCCACAGCCCAGAGGTTGGGGACCCCTTTGCTAGATAATAATTACAAACCACTACTATGATGTTGCCAAGGAAAATTACATGATATAAGCATGTAGCCATCAGGAGTGGAGTTTGATTGAAGGTCTTCTTTGGGTTTTATTTATCAGTGTAGAAGACAATTCTAAAGGGATTACAGGGTTGTAAAAAGGAAGTTTTTGTAGAAGACAAATCTAAAACGTGATACTGTATGCAAACGGTCATATTATTTACTCTTAATATGTACAGTGGGAAAGTTAGTACAAAATTCCTATTCACACATTATTAACTCATATAAGCATCAGGCCTCTACATTGATCCTGGTCTCTTGTTTAATGCAAATCAATGAAATATGTATGAATAGGCAAAAAGTAATCCCTACCTGGGATAACTTTTCTTTTTTTTAAAAAAAGATTCAAATGTCCTGCATATGATTAAACATAAATTGGACTGATTTTCAGGACTGCCTGTGATTCCTTGTTTCACCTATCTGTGAATTGAGATCACCTACTGATGCCTTCTCCAGGTATGTCACCCACAGATGGTGACTTTTGATTATATTTCCACATTAAACAAGAGACTCAGCTGATACTACCACTGTCAATATTTAGGGTTAATAAATATTAACTTAATATTAACTTTAATAAATATTAAATATTTATGAATAAAATATTATGTTTAATCTAGATTACATAGTTGATCAATAAATTCTGAATCCTGTTGTTTTTATTATAATTGTGATGAATTTAATGATTATAAATTATCCTTGTTCCACATTGGTAAAGAGCAGCATGTAAGAAGATTGGAGGGAGGGAGGGGAGGGAATGTAAACTTTATGTATCTTACTAGGGACATCCAATTGCTGTTGGCCAAACCTTGATTTGCATGCAAACATTTATTTTAATTACTTTTAGAAAATATGGGAAATTATCTCCTATATACAGTATAGATAAATTATTGATCGAAGCCTAGCAATATCCCTGGAAAATTGATAAGTTTGTGTGCTTTTCAAATATTCATTGCACACATTTGGACAAGGTAACATAAACTGCAACTGCAATTTCTTAGCCGTGATACTTTGTGAGGGGATCTGAGGTACATGAACAGTTGCATTCTTCAAAAAAACACAATAAATCACAGATAAATGTTATTTTGCATTTTCAAAATCAATTGTTCAATTTTTTTGTCATCAGTTCCCATATAAAGAGTAGAGAGAGTCCATCACATTATTTTTAATTCTGAGAATAGAAAATAGTACTTTATGGATCAATGAATTAAAGCAGGAATGGTTTCTAACTACAACTCACAAGCAATCAGTGGTTTGTGACACTTTAGAACATCTTCCTATTTCTTTTTCCCATTGTGGATTGGTATTATCATCTACAACATCTATTTTATTCATTTTCCACTAATATTATTCAGTTCCATTAAAATAACTGGCATGCTCTTGTCTAGATCAGCTTGCAGGATTTACCAAAACAATGAACAACTATACACAGAGCAAATATGATCCTTTAATTTTCTGCTGATTTCATATCACCGTGGTGGCAAACCTATGGCATGGGTGCCACAGGCGGCAGCACGCAGAGCCCTCTCTGTGGGCACATGTGCCGTCGCCCCAGTCCTAGGCCTTCAGCTGGGTTTTATAAAACCTTTTCGCTTTAGGCTTCCGCCGCCGTGTGCAAAAAAAAAAAAAGGTTCAATCAATCAATTTCAACTTCTCGTGGGAAAAAAAAGATCTCGCAAAGTTGGAATTGATTGATTGAACTTTTTAGTCCCACCCAGTCTGCCGTTACCACTGAAGCCATGCCCACCCAATGGGCCACACCCACCCGGCACCCGGTGATACATAAGTGGGTTTTGGGTTGCAGTTTGGGCACTCAGTCTCTAAAAGGTTCACCATCACTGTCATATCAGCAGTATAATTTAGATGGCTGCTAGTGTTAAAAAAAATAATACTCAGTAATCTATTGCAATTTTCTTCTTCCCCAATAAATAAGTAATTTGGGGGAAGATAAGCAATATCAAATGTTTAGCAAATGAAGATTCTTCTTAGAAAGCAATTGGCCTGACTAAGATTCCAATTTATAGAATTCCGCCTTGAATATTTTGCTTGGTAATGCTTTATGAGGGGATATTATTCTCTGCTTATTGGTCCTGCACACATGTAGAAAAGCTTTTGTAGTCCCCTGAACATATTAGTTAAGAACTCTTGTTCAATAGTATTCTTTGATATGGTTCTCCAATATGCTAACTAGAGCCAATTGCACAACTGACAATCTAATTGAGATTTGGCAGAGTATTTCATATTCAGATAAAGAGGAATTTGAGAGTAGACAAGGGATGCTCGGCCCCAGGCCAATGGGCACTTATTTAGCATGTCTCATAGGTGATTCATTCAGTCATCCAGCAAGGATGCTGCCAATGGTGCTGTCTCAGCATCCCTACTAGCTGATCCACAGAGTTTTAACTCTCATCATTTCCAAAAGGGGCCACTTGTGTGTTGTTAAGGACAGCAATAAAGTATGATGTTGACAGCAATGATTCAGAAAAAGAGAGATGGATAGAAGAACCAATCCAGGATGTTGGCTAGAATATCTGACACGTGGCAAAAGAAAGAGAGTAAAGCAAACCAAATCTGGGTGATGGCCTTCAGAGGCTGGAAAGAAAACCTTACTGCTGGAAGTTTGAGAAGAAATAAATATATCCTATGCAAAGTATTACCCTATTTTGCATCCATAAACTGGAAGCAATGGGACAAGGTTGAGCAAAACCCAAAACAGTTGAATAGGACATACAAGGACAGTGAAGTCCTTGTGAACTAAAGTAACCTAACAAGAAATCAGAATTTAATCAAATTGGTTAGAAATAGCTGAAATGTTGAGCAATAAATACAATACATACTCAGGATTTAATTTCAGTTATTTGAACGCCCTTGGATGTAGCAGATATATTTAGGTATTGGGGCAGAGATATGCTTTTACATGTAGAAGATTATTGTTAGATTGATTATGATATGATTATTTTGATTTTGATTTTATTATAACTGAGCCGAATAAATACATAAGCAATTCCAGATTTGCAAAAGTATCCCTTTTTTATCTAGGAATCTTTTAATAGCAATCCACAGCACCACTTTTCCCATTAAATCAAAAATACTCTCAGCTGGTTTATACAGAGAAAAAAAATTAAGAAATCCAATCATGGGTCTCCTGTGGCCTGTCCTTTTTGGCCCTTATATTCCAAGCCAGCTTTTCAAACAAATGGTAGCCTAATGCTAATTGACTATCAAGCAATAGTGGACTCAGAAAGTCTCCCCTGGTGTCCGCCAGTTCTGTTTCCCTTTTATTTTCTGTGAATAGATGGACTGTGTGAAGGATTTTCTTCTGCCATAAATTTTTCCCGGGTTATATTATCTCAGAATAGCGGCAATTTGTCACCTAAATAGAAAGTCCAAGACTAAGCTTTGGGGGCTTGGAGTAAAGAACCCCTCTGCCTTGTATGTTGGTACTCAGGCTAGGTATTTTTCTTTTCACCCCATGACATTTGCCCTCTGGAAAAGTAGTCTTGTGTGTCTGTGGCACAAACTGTAGCAGACTGTATTAGATGTAGTCCCTGTAGACATACCTCAAAATTCCAGATATTTCCACCAACCCAAACAGTCTAGGAATACTTGAGCATTTGTCTTCTATAAAAGGGCTGGACTTACAGCTGGGGATGGCTTTTGCCAACATACATAGGCTTTACCCTTTACTCCTTATATGGGAATAGATGACAAAAAAGTTGAACAATTGATTTTGAAAATGCAAAATAACATTTTTCTGTGATTTAATGCACTTGTTGAAGAATGCAACAGTCATATGTAAGTGCATGAATGTTTAGAAGTGGATCCCCAGTTCATAAAGATTATCATTTTACAGGTATATTTGATTGCATTTTGATAGACATGACATTTTTAACGACACTTCAAACTTTGTGTGGTATTTGTAAAGGCTTAGATAGACATGCCTGACAGTCTTAAAAATAAATAGAAAACCATATTTAACTGAGCTTATTTTGAATAAGACACTCATGATTTCAGCCTGAATCACCACCAAGTGATGGAAGGCAACACAAAATATTACAGCAATGGGCTGGACTGGAAAGTCAATGAATATCTCAATAGAAAACAGTACACACCACTTCTGCAGTGTTATTAAGAAAACTACATGATGATGTTCACATACTCAGTAGAAGTCACTTTTCCTTGACAGTTACACGGAGATTAACACATTATGAACAGTTTAAGGGTATTTATATGATGATATAACCAGGTTAGATTTTCTTTTCTAAGCACTAAAACTTTCTTTTTGGTTTAGCACTGATGATTTGACATACAGTACCATACATACAAATACATACAATTTGTCCAAAATTTTGAACCTTTTAAAAGAATGTATGAAGTTATATTATGCAGTATTCTAATTGCTGGAAAGAACTAATTTTATTTCATAAATCACTATATTGATGCCTTCTGAATTTATCTGCTAGACTATTCTATTGTAGGCATCCCCTATATTCTAGTAAAATTTTTGAACATATGCATTGTAAGTATTTATCAGATAGCATCTATATTTTTTCTGAATTAATAACTTAACCTGTCTCACCTGTGAATATGTTTTGATCTCATTTGCTCTTCCAGGGAGCTGGTTGGTTCATGTAAGGCAGAGGTGTCAAACTGCCGGCCCGCGAGCTGGTTTCATCATACTGAAGCCACGCCCACCCCATTGCCGGCAATTCAAAAAGAGTCACGATACGTCGCAACACGTGACGTGGCGAGTTTGGCACCCGTGATGTAAGGACTTGGACACATTTATCATATGAAGATGGGAAGTGGGAAATGACCCATTCATAAAAATATGTGTAAATATATGTGAACAATTCCAATAAAAAGAATGATTTGACCAATACAATGACCAGGTTTTAAAAAGTTTCCTCCAATCAGAAAGGTGGCTTTTCTGTAGTTTTATCCACTCTCTACATTTTTGCTCCTAGAAACAAAGGATACCTCAACTTTCCTACAGTTTGGGTGGACATTAACAAGATGTTTATTTTATTCATTTTAGCATTCAGATGATGACTTTATGACAATACAGCTGAACTACTAATACTTGTGGCTACGCAGTGTTTTCTTCTTGCATTTAATTCTACACTTTTTCTGGAGATGCGCTAGGTAAATATTTTAAGCAAATAATACAGATGTTATTGACTGGGGTTCAAAATATTTTATAATTAGTCACATGAAGCCAAGAAAAGTTGCATTTATTCATCAATCCATTTTTCACTAACCCTTTTTTAAAAAAGATTAGACAGGAAATCTTCTTACAAGTTGTTGTTTTTTTTAAAAAAAAATAATTCTATTGAAGCAGCATTAACCAAGAAACTGTTTGATTTTTGCCCACTGTTGGTTTTCAAATGTTCTTTTCTCAGACGTGAACTTGGCTTTAGAGGGCAAAATCTCAGTTCTCAAACAAGCATATAGGAAAATGAATGTAATTCTCCTTGCCTTCTCCCCATCTTTTTAAATGGACGTATGCTCTCTTTTGTTTTGTTTTGTTTTCACTACCTCTTATGATGATACGATGATTAAAAAGATGTGATGCTTTTTAAATAAGGTACATTTTTCAATACGCATCTTTCAGGAATGCCAGTTAAAACTGGGAGTGCTTGAGAGAATCAGGTTCAAGGTTTGAAAAAGAAAGGGAAAAAGAAAAAGCCTCAGAACTTTCCTAATATATATTCTTGGAGTGGTGTTTAATACTGCTCCTTTTGTTTGTTTCGACAATGGATCTTATCTTTTGGTAAGGACTGTGTTCAGGACTATTATTGCCCTACAGAAAAGGCGCCTCGTCTTTCTTTCCACTTGTTCAGCACACCAGAGTGGCATAGCAAATTTAATCGAAGAACGCAGCTCCAGGGAGGGTCTTTTGAGACTCTTCCCTTTTTCATAATACTGTTATCTCCCCTTCCTTGTGTTGGGGATGCATAAAAATCACAAAAAAGTCATTCTGAGCATATTCTTCCTGATAATTATTGTCAGACTCCAAGATAAGTACCTACGTGATGTAACGTGTGTCAGAACTGGCTCTCTGAATGCAAATCTAGAAACACTTATAGACCCAAACAATGGTGGCCCGGAACACCAAAACCTAGTATTTTGCCACAGACAAGAGACAGCTTTGATTTTTGTGTGTGTTTTGATAAGGCACAATCTGGGTGCCTTTATCTCAGCTGTTATATTTAAAGATGACATTCTAGCCTTGCAGCCTAGCCTATTGTTTTGACTCTGATTATCACCAAATGTTGTTGTTTAGTCAAACTCACCAGCTTAATGAAAGGCCTGCTCCTAATTTAAGGGAAATTATTTAAATGCAGAGTATCCTATACACTGTGGTTTCCAAAAGAACTAGGTGGTTAATCAAAAGTTAATTGTATAATTCTCATGCAGATTAGGGCCTCTTGCAGACGAATCCCAGGTTGTGATTATAAAAAAGGAGGGAGTGTGGCGTAATGCACAGGGGGTCTTCAGCCTGGTAAACAATCAGCAAAGGTTTAATTTGTGGTAAACAAAGTGATGATACTCTGGGGGACTTCAAAGGAGACAAAAAGGTGAAAATAAATTAAAAAAACAACAACACAGAGAGATGATCTTTTTGTTTTTCAACATCTTTCAAAAACATTAGCTAAATGAATAAAAAGTAACCCATTAGTATTTACGGGCAGCATCCTTGCAATAAGCAAATTCAGAGCAATTCTATAATTACACTGCAAAACTCCCAAAACAGGATGCTGCCAGCAACCTATCCTATTACTGTCTTTACAATAAGAAAGCTGTTATATAATGAGGAATGAGATTAATTGACAGACTACTTTGCCATAGGACACCAAGCTGTTCCAGCTGCATTAAAGAATGATTATGTGTTTTAAAAGCACATGTGATTTGGGAAAGATGACCATTGAACACATATGAACACTCTCTAGAATCGCTCTTTGAGGAAGAAGAGCAGTTTCTAAATATGATATATAAATAAATATACAGTAAATGGAAGTAGACATGTGCATACAATGGACCAACTAAACTGGGAATCCTATATATCTTAACTACACAGGCTTTGAACTGTTTGTTCCCCTTTCTATTAATATGATGGCTGATTATTGCAGTTCAGACAAGTCCTGCTTGCTCTTGTTTCAAAAGAGAACAAATTGCCTGCTCATTAAAAAGACCAAGTCAAAAACTTGTAAAGGCCCATATTTCAGATAGGCACTTCTGATGTTCTCGAGCCTGGCAGTTCCTCCCCCTTTGTTGTCATAGCCCACCTTGCTCAAATGAGTAAATCTTGAGAGTTACCTTGTCAGTAATAATGCATTTTTGCAGTTATGCTGTATATCTTTGAAGAGGTTTGTATTCATCATGTATAAACTGCTTCCTAAGACAGCAGGCCTATTGTCCTCAGTCATCCAGACAGAAATTGCAACTATTTTTTTACCACATCCACTTTTTTCTAAGAAAATGGTGTATTTTGTGCACACACAAAAATGGAAAGAAAGTATGTTCTTTTCTGATCAGAGACTTCACTCCATACTGTCTTTGTAAGAAACTAACATTAAACTTCACAAAATAACTTCAGCTGAATTAATGTTTTTATGTTTGTTATAAGACAAATCATTTATTTTAAAATTGGCTTTAGATACATAGTTGAAATCAGGATTGCAGAAAGCATCCTTTTCCAGCCTTACCTACTAATACTGAAACCGGCCTGGCCATTCCTCTTATGTTTAATTGATTTCTCCTGTGATTTTTCCTGTGTGAAATTTATTCTTAGTTCTAACCTTGGAGATATCTCAC
This sequence comes from Protobothrops mucrosquamatus, assembly GCF_001527695.2. Classification (NCBI taxonomy): domain Eukaryota; kingdom Metazoa; phylum Chordata; class Lepidosauria; order Squamata; family Viperidae; genus Protobothrops; species Protobothrops mucrosquamatus. The sequence continues at coordinate 1,690,414 of NW_015386204.1, read as the reverse complement.
CATACATGTTTAGAGGACACATCTTCATGGTATCTCCTTTGCTTCATCCCCAGCTCTGTGTAGACCAGCCTAAATTCATCCTTAGCTGTTCAAATTCTAAAATAATAAAGACTCAAAAGCTCTCACAAACTCTACATACCTATTCATCCATGTCTCCCAAAAGTCCATTTAAAATAGTATTTGCTGTATTTTTTTAACAGAATTCTTGGTGTATGAATCTATGATACCTCATTCATAATCTTGATAATGATACAACCAGGTCATGCTCAGAAAAGCTTACTTCACCACAGTTTAAGAAGGCCATTTAGAAGTGTTTTTCCTTACTTTGGATAGAAGGGCAGACAAAGCCACAGAATCTATCAATTACTGCCATTAAATTTTTCCACAGTAAAGATATAACATGCTTTGTTACTAAGACAGATTAAAGCTCTGTCCTCAGCGTAGTGCAAACTAACTTTTTATTCCAATTGAAGGACTGGAGGAATGCACATTAATATGACTAGCCAAACAGCCCTTCATTTAGTCAGAGAATGTGGTATTCTCAATGAATGTGCTCAAACCTTAAAATATGCACAAGAAAATATTTAATGATAGTGATAAGAGAATAGAAAACTGAATAGAGACACCGAACAAACCTGGTTCATGCAACAGCCTGGCACTGGATCCAACCTTTTGCAAACTTCTCTTGCAATTTGCAAAGAATTGTTGCACTTAGAATATATTTTCCCATGTTCATTGCTGACTTCTGATTCAGAGAAACATGCTGCCATAATGTCCCACATCATAATATTCTAACAAGACATTTTGAACGTATGTTAGGAATCTAACAGCCAACTGTACACTCTATAAAGGAAACTGTTAAAGGGTTTAGAAAAATAAATAGCCAGCCATAAAACTGTAAGGCCTGGCAGTCCAGCATTTGGAACTTTAGATGCAATATTGTTATACATCTTTTATTAGCTTATAATATAAAATACAAAAATACAAAATCAAATAGTAGGGAACTATTTCTCTCTCTCTCTCTCTCTCTCTCTCTCTCTCTCTCTCTCTCTCTCTCTCCCTCTCCCTCTCCCTCTCCCCCCCTCTCTCTCTCCCTCTCCCTTTCCCTCATATCCTAGTTTTGGAACACCAAATACAAATACATACATGTATCTGGAAATATATATATATATATAATATCAGTAAAAATTCGACTCCTGGGTGTATGGTGGGATCAAGGGAGGATTGGATGACCCGCACCCCAAGACCCCTGGCAAAAGGAACTATGCACGAGAGGGAGAGGGTGGTATAGAAACAGCTATCCCCCAAAGAAGGGGAGGGAGAGTCCCACTCAGCCCGAGAATTAGTGATGGAGGAGTAAATGGGAGTGCGCGAGGCAGGAACAGGAAAGGGCTGGGTGCTGATGCTAAGGATACGTTTAGAGTGCAATCTGATCAGCTGGGACCGATGACGCGATCCAGAAGCCGGATGCAGGCGCTTGGTGATCTTATATAAGTTGTTTCCCATTGACTGACTTTAACCCTGGCGATGTCGGCAGTTTCCGATGAAAGCTTGGTTTTATTAAAAAATTCTCCTTATTGGATTCTCCTGGTGATCGTAATTGATTTGTTTTGTGATATATATATATATATATATATATATATATATATATATATATATATATATATAT
>NW_015386204.1:1666409-1688645 GCF_001527695.2 Protobothrops mucrosquamatus | reverse complement strand
TGATGTACATCACTGGCTACATTTGGCTATGACCTTCTAGGGTACAACATTCTTGCATTATAAAAACTATTGAAAAGTCTTTGAAGTAACAAAATAAATTCCAGCTCTCTTCCTTGATAAAAACTGAAATGCTTATTTAGTACTTGGATGAGAACCACCAGGGAATTCCAGAGCTTTGGGCTAAACTAGGAAATGAAAAAATAGTCCAGAAGACAAGGCTAAGCCATTATTATACTTTTTACCAAAGAAGTGCATGGAAGTGTCCATATTATCAGCAAGAATTGAATTTGATTCAAGGGCATCTATCTATTCATCCATCTGCCTATCCACCCATCTATTTACACACATCCTTCCTAATCAGCTTGTTAAATTGAGCAAGGTTTGAATGGAAAGGTAATTTTTCCTTTCCCAATATTATGAGCCCTGTTGGTGCAGTGGTTAGAATGCAGTACTAAGTACCGTCTTGTTGAATTATGATTTCAAGACACTCCAAGTAAAAACACCAGAGAGAGAAACATTACAAAAATCTACTATAGCTTGGAATCATGGCAATCCAGTATCTTAAATTTGAATAGGACTACTGATAATTTACTATGCCCAGCTCTAATGCAATAGGATATCAGATTTCTTGGAGTGGTGTACCTGAAGTAAATTAAAATTCACTTTCTATTCAAACCTTTCTCAATGTGAGGAAGCTGAGAAGCGAACTAAGAGTCACAGTGCTCAGCCTACCTGGAATGAACATGCAGATTCTGTTCTAGAACCCAGCATAACTCTCTCCAGTAATAAACTCAAGGAAAGCCACCTGTGAAAGAGCAGAGGTGGCAAGACATAGAATAGAGGTGGCAAGAATAACTCAATATTAACCAGGTTATGAGTGGATTGAGATTGCTGTAAAAAGCTAGTGCTTTGAGTGCAAAGATCAGTGAAGAATAGTCATAACCAGGAGCAAATTCTGAAAGTGACCCAATTTTGAGGGACAAATTTTGCTTTCATATATTCATCTAATTTGCTGTCAGACCATGTCTTACTCTGGCCAGACAAGCCAGCATGTAATTTATCCAGGAAAAATAAAAGTCCCATCAAAGCTCATTTAAAGTTTAGTCTGCTAGAAGGCAGCATTGCTCATTATTTATTATTTTAAAGCATCATGGCACACAACATTTGAGAACTCTGGTTATTGAAGACCATCCAAGCAATATAAATGTTTTATTGTTACTAGACTTGAACTGTATATAATTTTTTTTAAAAAATAAGTGATAAAAAGCAGTACTGATATGATGTTATCAGAAAAGTCTTGTAAAACCAGTTATGAAAAAATATTTCTATATGATTTTGCTGGGTGAACAAATTGCTAGCTGGCTATCAATCTCAAGTGGATGTAGCAAAGTTAATGTTCCCTACTGCATGTAGGGCTATGACCATATCAAGAAGTTACATAATCACCAGCTCAAAAGGACCTCAGAGAAAATATCTGTTATCTTTTTAATTACTGAACATCCAAAACTGATTAGCTAATCAAATGGTAGTATTGCTATGTAATATTGCTTAAACGTTATTGCCCAGTTTTGTTAATCTTACTGTAGTCCTGTCCCACTGTATTTCTGTTCTCTGAGCTTCTGCCCCCTGACACTAACTACGTGATAATCATGCAAAATTGTGTTCTGGTTTTGGATCTGAACAAATGGAGACTCGAATGAGACCTGAAGCTCATTTTACATTTTGATCGTCTGAGCCACAGTCTGAACTGAAGTCGTTAGAAATTTCCATAAATAGGACAGGGCCATAGGGGCATGCACTTGAAGTACAGTTGGGCTGAGGCTACAGCTGCAGGTTTTCAGCTGAGATTGAGACAAGGGCGCACAGACAAAGGTCAAATTTATACTGCAAAAGTTGGAGCAATATTGAAACTAGCAGCATATGCACCCTTATATATACATACTATCTTAATTATTATTTGGATTCATAATGTATTGCATTCTGCTATTCTGCTTCAGGAGTTGAACTTTACAGTATGGGAAGAATTGCTACAAATGACCACCTTGTCTCTAAATAATTGGAGGAAACGTTTTGGTACATTAATAAAAATCCAAAAGCATCAATAACGAATATCGCTTCTTAAGACAAGCTGAAATAAAAAATCAAATAGTAGTGAACACAATTTCAAACTGATTTAAATACTTTTTGGGAGGGGGGATTTTTGCCAAATTTGAAGTGTAAAAATAGAAAGGAGAAAGACAGAAAGAGAGAGCTGAACATGATGAAAATTCCAGGGCCACAGATCATGGAAATTTTAAAATGGATAAAGAAGATGCTGTGGAGATGCATTAAGCTCCTCACAATTGTTGAGGAACAGCTTTCCACAATAAACAGGAAAAGCAGAACAAAATCGAATAAAATGGATATGGCAGTGTTTCTCTAATGTTTACTCCTAAATAAGTTTGATTTTCCAAAAGTCTACTGCAACTTTAACTTCTTCCTTTCAGCTTCTATCTCTAATTTTTTTTTCTGCTTCAGTGTGGATCATCTTTACTGATGAATTACAGGAATTAGTTAGTTCCTGTTCCCCATAGTACTTTTTTTTTCTGGAGTGGGGAGTGTTATTGGTTTTCACTCATCCTATCTTCTTAATTTTCTCTGGTTGTACTTCCCTCTATAATTCAAAACTAACTTTAGGATAATTGAAGCAAATATAATGGTTATTAATAATGCCAAACCATACTGGCAGGTATAGAGGAAACTGTAGGTAAATAATATTTTAATTAATAGTGGGTAGACTTTAAATAACTCAGTACTAAATAATCAGGTATGCAACAGGTTTTTTTTTCATTTGATGGAACAGGAGGAGAGTGAAAATCTGGCAACAAAGAGTCAGAATTTTCTGATTCACTTTCCAGTCATTGCATAATCATATCATATGACTTTACATGGCCCAGATCTGGTAACCTTACCAGTTAGGTCATTGTAACAAAGTATGCTTTTTTTATTTTCACTGCAAAAGTTTACGGTTATTTCCAATTGTCTTTAGCTTAATTAATTCTGAGAAATGTTTTATGAGTTACATATAATATGCACAAAGATTTTGATCTCATAGCTAACTTCCATAGGACCTGAATTTCAATGTGCTTGTGAATAAAAGTCAGGTTCTCCAGGATTATGGAAGTTTTCCTGGTAGATAACCATCCCCAACACCGCATCTTCTAGATGTGTTCAAGTCTTGGACAATTCAGTGTCCCAAACCAAATGCAAGGCATCACATTGGGAACACTCTGATAGAAGACACCTTTCTTCTACTTTCCTCTAATACAACTTTTTAGCACTTTAATTTGGTAGGCATTATATCTAAAACTTATTTTTCCCCAAAACAACAATCCTATTGAGTTGAGCGAATGAGTGTCGCAAAGTCTTCTACTGGGGTTCTGTAGTTGAGGTGGAAGGAACCTAAGCCTCTTCTGGTTCCTAATCTAGTGTCCTATTGACAGTACCACTCTGGCTGCACTCCATTCTTCCACTTAGGAGAACCATGCCTTTCTTCAAAATTCTATATGCCACTGGCTTCCATTCTTTGCTCGTTCAGTCAAGAAGCATTCAGTAGGCATGCTTGGTTCTCGTTAAACTATTTGGGGACCTCCCTACTCCCAAACACAGGATTTTGTTTCCTAAATGTTTGCTCTTATTTTTTAAAACTCATGTTTTCCCTATGACTGTTGAGCTGCTTGTCTTATGAGGGAATATCTCGTTTTGCTCCATAAGTTTCTGAAAATGGGAAAAGAGTTTGCTTTTGGTTTACAGCTGCCTTCACAACCAGGAAATCTCCCTATATTTCTCAATTAGTACCCCACAACATGAGCATTGCAGTTTCCATATTTCTGAAAGCTGAGGGGTCCTGGTATATGGATTAAAATAATTGGGGTACATCAGGCAAGCATCATTAGCAGGATTCTTATCCCAAATCTGTACTAGGTTCCCTTTGTTAAAAAACTGAGTTCTGTCATTATTGTTTTCATATACATTTATATCTTTCCTTCCTTCCTTCCTTCCTTCCTTCCTTCCTTCCTTCCCTCTCTCTTCTCTTCTCTTTTTATATTTGGTCTCTGCATTGTATCTCACATATTGTTTTGTGCTGGGAAATGGGCAGGAAACTCGTGGCATCTAGGAGCAAGAGGATCTTGAATGGTAACTTAACTACTGCATGGGGCAGGATAAATGTCTGAGATAGATTTTATAACAATTTCAGTGACTGTGTTACTAAAAATGATGTTGTTTCAATATTAAAGTTTGATATTATAACTTTAAATACTGTTTCCAGCAGTGTCAATGGATAGGAAATTGATTAGCATTGGCTTTTGGGGCATGGGGTTTTTTTCTATTAATTCCTAATATGTTCCTTTTTTATTGTTGTATGCCACTCATAGATTTTTTGGAGCTTAACACTATATAACATTATATAGTACATACAGAAACTATTTATTTATTATTGTGGTTTTTAGTATCGCCTGTTCACCGCCCTGAGTTCCGTAAGGGAGATAGGGCGGTATATAAATTTAATAAATAAATAAATAAACATACATACGTTTTAAGAACTATTATATTCTTTAATCATTCTTACTATTTTCCTTTTTTATTACTCGATGCCCATTCATAGACTTTTTGGAACCTAGTATTATATACTTTGCAAAGATAGATAGATAGATAGATAGATAATAGATAGATAGATAGATAGATAGATAGATAGGTAGGTAGGTAGGTAGGTAGGTAGGTAGGTAGGTAGGTAGGTAGACAGACAGACAGACAGACAGACAGACAGACATCTTGTAAGAATGACTACATTCTTTTAAAATATTTTACATCACTTTTCCAACAGTTTCATTGTTTTTTTAATGGTATCATTTCCTCTTCTTTTTTTCAGCAATTTATTTCCCTAGTTGATCCAGTGCATAGTCTGCTAGGGGAGTGTTATGCCTCAGTAAACAAGCCCTATAGTTTGGTTTGAGCTAATCCACATGTATGTATGAATGAAGATCTTTATTAACAGAGAGCAGAGGCAGGGATCTGGAGGGAGAGCGGCAGTAAAGGAAATAGGGCAGTTCATTGCCTATATATTTAATTTAAGATTTTATATTAGACTGAAGTATTTTACAGCACCATATTAAGTTTTCCCAGAAATCTGAACACAACAAAAATTATACTTATGTGCGTCTTACAGCATACATTTTTGATCGTATAAGAAATACAGATATCACATGCAAAGTTTCTATAATGAGAAGCTATATGTAGGTTATTCATTTTATCTTTTTTCTACATTCATTAGCAGCAGATATATGTTAATTTAACATAGTATGTTTTTTTCTAGCTCTAGACTGTGTATGTGTGATTCTACTCTTTTAACATGTACAATAGGGTTTAGTCCTGGGTTTATGACAGAATATCCAGAATCATCACTAGTATTAGAAAATGAAGGAGATACTGTAAAGTTTTGGGGTAAGTGAATAGCTAGAGAAGATGGGTTAGACCAGACATGTCAAACTTGTGATGTCACATGACATCGCACAATGTATCGGGACGGTTTTGCCATTGCCGGCAATGGGGTGGGCGCGGCTTCCGGATGACAATGTACACAAAACAGAGCAGACAAAATAAATTTTGTCACACTGTCAGATATATTTTGGAGTAACCTTTCTCTAATCTTCTGCCTCAGTTACTATTGTGTATTGTAGATCAGAGATGCCCCAGATTATTTAGCTTACATCTTCATTTGTGAAGTTAAATAAAGTACCTGATATTATGTCCTATTTTATGAATTCAAACAGCACTAATGTCTGTTTTCTGCTAACACAGGGACATGTGGATCTTTTCCAAATTGGAATATGCTTTACAAACCACTGATGACTTAAAAATGAATCCTTCATTTCTTTTATCCAGAGACTGTAACCTAACATTACTGTGACAGATGACTCATTTTGCATGTCTAAAGCTTTCATTATATCTAATACTACAACTCAGAATAGCTTAAACTTCCCTCTCCCCTTTTCTAGTTTTTAACTGGTTTAACAAGGGTTCAGTATAACAAAAGAATCACAATAATAATTTACAATTATTACAAAATTCAAGTTATCCTATTAAGTGTATTATTAATCTATAGTTTTGAGAACTCTGAGTTTATTTTGAGACAAGTATTCTCAGCATCTTAATTGGTTTATTATGATATAGTAAATATTTCCCCTTCTATCTCACCTTTTAGGCTATTTTCATTTAAACATATGTTAGAGATTCAGAACTGAAGGAACTATAGTGCTAACTTGAATAACTTTTGTAAACAACAAGAGGACAAACAATTGGAACACATCATCAATCCACATAAACCAACTACTAGAGATTCTTTGCAAAAAGATGCTTTCAATACAGGAAACATTTTTTTACCACATCAAAACAGAAGCAGCAGAAGATTGGCGTTGTAATCTTGTCTCTCAAAGACACAGTAAATAACTTTTTAAAAAAGACTAACAAGGACTCTCTTGAGAGGACGACTTCTTCCTCTATTTGCTAATATACTGCAATGGCAAAGAATGATAGTTTAGGGATTTGTGTTTAATTCAGCATTACAAGCGCTATTATTTTATCAGGCTGGTTCTTTTTAAATATAAAGATAAAAATATTGACTCTTTTAATATTTTTCATAATGATGATTGATATAAACCACTTGGAATCCCACCAATCTTAAATTGAAAAGATTGATACTGAATACAAATATTGCATGGGTACCAAAAAGATAACAAAAGATAAGAATAACACAAACAGCATTTCAATTAGTAGTTCTAGAAACTTATACCCTAGTTACTGTGTTTACGACTGCAGTCTATGAGTGACAAAAAGTTACAGAATGAGGGAGGCTTGCACACAACTAATTATGATAGAAACCACAACCACTTTGGTGGGTTAGGATCTAAATGGGCCTTTTAAAAGAAATCACCATTCTTTGAAAAAGGAAAGGAAAAAAAATTACTGAAAAAAAATTGTTAATGTATATTTTAAAATAATAGTCCTATGTAATCTAACTTAATAATAAATTTTACTGAACTTACAGGAACATATATCTGACTTGAGTTATAGGACAGATTGTGAAAGTTGTAACTGGCTATATGCATTTCAGTAGACATACCACCATTAAAAATAGTATACTGGGAATGAAGAAAATCTTGCTTAGCCCATTAAACAAAGCTATTATTGAACTATTATTGCATTTTTAATTTAATTATGTAATTTACCCAATTACATTAATAAAATTGTGTAACCATTTAAATCATCAGCTATCACATTACCAACTTTTAAACATTAAAACAAAATAATGAAATATATTTATCTGCTTAAAATGAGGTAACTTTGAGAGGGAAAGAAGGAAAATGTCTTATCAGTTATTAATTCAGGTTGTGTTTGATTTTTGTTTAGTATGTAATATATTCATTAATCTTAAATGTCAGTTCCTCAATTTATCAATGAAGAACATTTTCTCCCAGCATACAGTATTCATGGCTTAGAGCATATTAGTACCATGTATTTGGGCAATGTACAATAAAACTACAAAATAAATCTTTATCAATAAACATAATATATCTGCAAGCACTGTGCAATGTCAATGTGAGCAGAATGTGTCCAAAAGATCAGTCACTCCAGATGTTGCTGAAAGTACCCTTCCAAAAGTGGATGCTTCCCTGAAATGATACATATTATACATGAATTTAATTCCTGTGTACATTGCTGTTTATTTGGCTTTGAAATGCTTTTTGCGTGTACTCTAAATGCTTTTACTATTTAGATACAAATATATGTAATACAAGAACTGCTCTTCTTCCAACAGAACATTCAGGATTATTATTTTTTCTTAAATATTACTGTAATAATCTGTTTAAAATGAAAGATTTTTAAAAGATATGATTCTTTTTCTCTTTGTCACAAGAGGAACAGAACAATGAACTTGGGAAATGATAAAAAGTTTAAACTATTTGACGATTATAATTACCATGTTATAAAAATCTACGTTGTATCTTCTCCATCCATATACAGGTAAAAATAGAAGTGAACTGTTGCCAGCCTATTTGTTAAGTTTCCTACATGATAGGGAGGGAAATATACACTGTTCAAACAAGATTATTTTGTTTTCATACTTGAAACATGTGATCCATATTTTCTCCCAATAATTATAGCTTAAAATTTATACAACCTATATCTGTTTTGTTCAATGACTGGTTTAAAATTTTAATAATAAACCCTAGCTAGCTCATTCAAAAAAGAAATTAGTGAAAAAAAACTTTGGTAGTCTCTCATCAGTGAAAACTGATTTAGTTATGCAAATTACTGCTATGAATATTAAACCACTGATGAAAGGTTTTAATGAAGGGATCTTTTGTTTTGGAAATGCAAGGGTATATGCTTTAATTTCTTGCTAATTTACTGTTCTTTGATAATGTTCACATTTTCCCCAAAGTGACTTCACGGATGGGTTTAATACAGTGAATAGAACTACAGGCCAACAATACTGGTTTTGACAAGCCTTCCCCTGTGTAACAATAGATCATGATTTGCAGCCCCTTATGCACAATTCTATTAGGGTGAATTTTGTCTACAGGGCTTTCCCTGAAATGAATTCTCATTTTAATGTTAGCCTCCTGCAGTTTTTAATTTTTAATCTGTAATATGAAATTGCAAATTTTACAAACATCATTTGAAAAAGCCACTAGGACAGAACCGAATGCCAAAGTGTACATATTGTCTAATTAGACTGTTATGAGAAGCAGCTTATCAATGTCAAGCCAAAGATCATCAAAAAATCCAATTACTAATTTGAAAAACGCATATATTTATAGGTTAATTTTGTTTAATTTGCATCTGATTCACTTAATCATTGTTTAAAAACTATATTTAGCTTAATAATTTTGGTTGAGTTAGCAACATACACCTGGGCTGTGAATGTAGTTTAACAGCTTTTTCAGTTCCTTGTGTCATCCACAATAAAAATTAGCTGTAACTCTCAGCATAAAGCAGAGAGAAAACACAACAATCAGTTACAAACCAATGTTGAATATGAAAAAAACACTCAATCTATATACCAACATAAGCAGTGTTGTCTTTTTTACCCTTTGCTTTTTTGTATGCCTTTTAGCTGAATCCAAAATAAGTATTTTAAATAAAGAGATGTGAAAAATAACACTTATGTAGCATTACATATTATGCAGAAGAAACAATACCTAATTCTAAAATCTTGTTTACAAAATCTGTTTTGCTTTAATAAAATACCTTGTCTTTTAATACTTTCCTATTAACATAAATAAAAGGAAAATTCTCTAAATGGGACAATCAGCAGCTTTTTCTGACTTTCTGCTTTTACGTTGATCATGCAAAACAATATTAAAATTATAGGTGATTTACTGTGGGCAGCATCAGTTTATAGGAAGCTTTCAAAGTATATTGAGACTGAAAGAATGGATTGCTGAAATATTTCAATTAAATAATTGCAGTGCTCCAAACTGCGTGGAGGAATGATACATAAAAAGTCTAAAATAAAATCTACATTACACTTATATACTAAGATATCAACATAAATTACTATCAAACCCAGAAAAATATCTCTAGGAGCAAGAACTTTTAATCATTCTTCACCTTCTATTATTATACTTTTGGTTATTAATGACTACAATACAATAGTTAGGGAGGGGAAATCATTAATGTCCTAAAAAAAGGACTTGATAGTTCCTTTAGAGCTTGTTGGCTGAGGAATTTTGGGAGTTGAAATCCAGACATCTTAAACTTTCAAAGGTTGAGAAACATTGCTTTAGAGTGCTATTTTAGGGCTGGATATTGTTTTAGAAAACACCTTTCTCTACACTGATATTAAAGTACAGGCAAAATAGCCAGCCACAAATTGTTTCTCAATGTCAATTAAAAAGAGTCACATCCATAGCGTATCGTAACTTGAGTATCAGTAACATAAACAGCACAATTTTAAGAACAAAAAGAGGAGGTTGGTTGACCAGAAAGAAATTTAAAATGGATTTATACTTGTATTTCCCAATATGACTGGCAGGTGTCCTACAAATGTTGAGCATGTGTCTGGTCCAGTGATGACAAACCTATGACATGTGTATCAAAGGTGACATTCCAGTGTTCATCAACATCCAACAACTATTCTTGAAAGCAAGCGCTGCAATTTTCTGGGGGGAGCTAGGCAATGGAGCAATCAGTTTCCCAAAGTTTGCACCTCTTGGGGAACAGCCTGAGGTGGCATTTTTGATGGCAGCCATGATGCTAAGACCTGTCTCCAAGTGCTGCAGATTAGGGTGGCCTGGGGCGGTGTGTGTGTATGTGTGAGATTAGAAAATTATTTCTCTGTTGTTTGGCTCTCTCTCTCTCTCTCTCAACATGCATTTTCCAAGTTTTTGATATGAAGAGACAAAAGGTTTGCCATCTTATGAGAAGACAAACGGATGAGAATATGCCTTACCTATATCCCAGAATGTTCCCTGCCTCAATTTTTCTTCGGAATATACTTCCTGGCAAAACTCTTATGGTATTACCATACATTTTGCCATTTTTTAATTATTGAAGAATTCTTTATGAAGTACATGAGTTCAAAAGGCGTTGTTAGAAATAATTTGAAAACTGGCATTTCCTTTGCAGTGTTGTTTTTGAAATAAATGTTCTTCAAATTGAACACCTTTTCAACATTTTAAGTCATATGGGGCATGATCGTCACTAAGGCACCAACTAGACCAGGGGTCTTCAAACTTGGCCCTTTTATGACTTGTGGACTTCAACTCCCAGAATTCCTCAGCCAGGCATGCTGGCTGAGGAATTCTGGGAATTGAAATCCACAAGTCATAAAAAGGCCAAGTTTGAAGACCCCTGAACTCCAGGACTAGTGCTGATGTTGTGCCTTTTTTAAAAGGTACATAAATATGATGAACAGATTAAGATCACCTGAATAATACATAACAGTTGGTCAAAAATATCACAAGAGTAGCCACAATCACACAACCAAGATAGCAAAGACATACTGGTTCATTCACACAGCCATCTTGACTTTTTTTACACCCTATAAAACTGAATTTCTAGTTCTTCTGCACCCTCTCCAGAGGCAATTTTATCTGATAAAGAATAGTTTTATGATAGAATGACAGTAAACTAGAGATGCTATTATAAAACAAAACACCCAAGATGGGTTTCTTCTTCCCAAAGAAAACCTGTGAAGAAGTCAGTTTTTGACACCTTAGATGAGACCAACTCTTCCTTACCTCTTTTGAATTGCCAGTTCAACCAATTTCATTTCCCTGCTGTTTTAAAATGGTCCTTTCCTTTTCAAGTGTTCTTGTCCATGTGGGCTGGAGCACTCTAATTCCTTGCAGGCTAACTCCAGCCATTCACTGGCTACTTCCCAAAGGCAGGATCACTAACTCCATTGAAGCAATGTGTCAACGAAGACTCAATCATCCAGGCCAAAAGTATTTTAAAAAGTTAAATCAGGGCAGTTGGACCAAGTATATTAATCTGAAATGTTTCGCTTCCCATCCAGAAACTTCATCAATCAAAATAAGAAAAGTTTGGGGGATAACACTCTGCAATTGGTGAGGCAAGTTGGTACATTCCAACAACTCTCTATTTTTTTCCTATTTTGATTGATGAAGCTTCCTGGATGGGAAGCGAAACATTTCAGTTTAATATACTTTGGTCTGGTTGCCCTAATTTAACTTTTTTAAATACATTGAGGCAGTGGTTGATCTGATCTAAGATCTTCTTAGAAAGTGTTTCTTAGCCTCAGCAACTTGAAGATGTGTGGAATTCAACTCCCAGAATTCCACAGCCAGCCATGCTGAGATTGAGAAACACAATTTTGAGAGAACAGTTTGCTATTGGTATGAAAAATAAGCAGAGGTACAAGAGTTTTGTCTAAGACACAGGCACAGGTGTCCAACCTTTTGGCTTGTCTGAGCTGCACTGAGTGAAGAGTTGTCTTCAGCCACATACAAAATATATGTATATATTGCTAAAAATCATGTTAAGTTTATGATCTTGTGGCAACTGTCCAGGGCCGCATGTGGCCTGCAGGCCTGGACTGAACAAATTTGGTCTAAAGTTTATAGAAGTTGCTGGTTCAGAATTCAGTAGTTTGGTTAAAATTACTTTTTATTTAAAATATATATATGGCCTTCTATCTTCAGAGAGAGAACTTAAGACAGTTTACAGCGATCCTAAAAATCAAATAACAGCATAAGCAAAAAACTTGGTATCTCAGCCATTCTCCTCAGATGCAGTCAACACCATTCATTGGTTAGCTAGCTAGATTTTCCTTAGCTAAAGGCTTTTTTAAAAAGAAAAAATAAGCGTAGTCCATCCTTTCATTCTTCTTTCAGACAAAATGGTAGTGAGGGCATAGGCTATTAACCTGCTATTGAGAGCTTTTATAAGTCATGAATTTGCATTAATTGCAGTTAATCAGTTTGTCTGTTTTTGCTTGATGTTGCCATTGTTAAGATCAGCAATTAGCTAACACTTACTTTGACACTTACTAGAAGCTAGCTGTCCATAAACTGTTCAGTTATAGGCAGTGTTAGTCTAGTGACCAAAGTTACAGTGGCATTGAAAATAGCAACTGAAGACCCGTTTTTCACTTACAATCATTGCAGCATCCCCATGATCATGTGATCAGAATTGACACTTGGCAATTGACTCGTTAGTTGCAGTGTCCTAGGGTCATGTGATCATCTTTTGAGAAGTTCTGACAAGTCAGTGGGAAAGCTAGATCCACTTAACTATTACTAACTTTAACTGCAGTAGTTTGCTTAAGAATAGTGGCAGTGTAGTAAAATGGGAGAAAACTCACTTAACTGTCTTGCTTAACTTAGCAACAAAAAATTTGGGCCTACTTTTGGTCATAAGTTGAGGACTACCTGTATGTGTATGGCTATTAAGTGGAGATAGTAGTTAAATCAACAATTCTTAGCCTGGGGCTTCCTTTTATCAATACTGTACATGTGGAAATAGGAATGGGATGCAAAAATGAATGGAAATATCAACAGATTAATTAACTGCAGATGTCCAGTAATGCTACTGAGTCCTGGGAAAAGCTTTTAACAGTTTTGATATTTATATGCATGGGTAATGCAGCCAAAGAACTTTTCTTAGTTATGTTTAATGGAATGCCACTTCAGGGGAAAAAAAGAATTATTGTCTTGTAGAACATTGAAGTTAAGTGTCATATAAAACCTTGAAGAATTTCTATCTTAAAATTACTCAGATGGACTATAGTTCTAGCCAACTTATTAAATGCTTGGCAAAATATCAGGCTGACCTATGCAGATCTGATATTACAAAAATGACTTTTGAAGGATTATTTGACCTAGCACAAAATGCAAAGACACAATTAGTTACTCTGCAATCATGTAAAGAAAACTGAACCTGCCAGTTTAGTTCAGGTGTACCAAATGACAAAGTATAGTTAAGAAAGCATGCATGGGAGATTCCCCCCCCCCTCTCCTTTAGGATACATTAGCATTAAGTTACACAAGGCATGTCATCCTTCATTAGAATATCCTACACTTAATAATGCAATGTTTAATTTAATAATTTTATTAGGCCATACTCAGAAACAGCTTGCATTTCAAAGAAAATTAAATAAACCAAGAAATGATATAGTTCCTGATTGTAAATTGTGTAGAACCTTCACATGGGAACAAAGTACAAATTATTTCATCAGAAATTAATGACAATATAGTTGTTTTTAAAAGGGACACAAGTGAATAACCTCCTGAATTTATGGATGACCATCTTAGCAAGTAAAGCTGCTGATGGGTAAATGTTAGATTGTGAGCTTAAAACTGCCAAGTGCTTCCCACTAAAGATGTTTGGTAAATGAGAAATCAATTAAATGTGATATGTAGAATTTAAATGTCAGATTAAAAAGGGTTGGATAAAATGAAACAAAATGAACAAAATTAGAACAAATCCACCAGATACAGATACAAAATTTGAACATTACATTTTTTAGACATCACTATATATCACTTTTTCACTAGCCACTTTATATTAATAATTGGAAGAAAAAATATATTTATATTTAAAAAGTGTAATTAAAAAGAGGTAAGGCAATGGAATGAGCTACGATTCTGGATATGCAAAAATAGGGCAAAGAATGCAACAAGTTTTATTCCTGGAATGTTCTAAGCAGAATTCAGGCATCATCAGGCAGTACCAATACTCATGATATAACAGTATGTTCAGAGCCTGAAATATTTGCAAATTAGTTAATATTTCTTACTAACCAATTAAGAGAACAGTCTTTTGCCACTTCAAGAACCTTGAGTAAAAGGCTGTAAAAACTTCAACAATTTGCAAAATGAGTTTTAAGTGAAGGCAATCCAACTGTTGAAATTTCTATAAACTTTTCTTTCAAAAAAGCTAGTGCATAGTAAAAAGTTAGGGTAGATGGATAAGCATACCACACTTGAATTTAAAGGCTATGGGGCAGTAAGGTCCTGGGAAAATTTGAAGGTTGGCACACAAAACTACATGTGGGAAGTGAAAAGAATTGTATACGGTTACTTGCCCCCAATTTTCAAGAATCTGGGTCGGCAAAAACTTGGGACTATCTAACTTACCTGCATTTTGCTTTGACAGTATGATAACCTGTGTCAAAGTAAACCTAAGCAGTTTATCCAAACTTACAAACCATTTTTCCCCCAGACTGGGTACATACCCTTCAATAGGACTGCTAATCAAACATCTTCCAGACTTGTCTTCTTGTTCAAAACAGCAAGATTAGGGATAGTGCTAAACAGACAAAACACTGGGCGTTTACAAATTCAGATTTCTATGTTCTGAATAGCTGATGTTTTTCACCCTGGAATCATTACAGTAGTTGTGCAGTGTAGAAGAGCTAACATGAGCATGATTCCAAGAACTGTGCCCAACCTATGCTAGTTTGGCAAACACCTTGACTTCAATTGGATCATCATATAAAGCAATGCTGCTTAAGTATGTTTTTAATTTTGAAACACATAAGTACAGTAGCATTAGCATTAAAACATTTGTAGACAATACAAATCAGAGTAGTTAAAAGTTAAATTCCTAATCCTTTGATATTTTAAACAAAAAAATATTAAAAATAATTGGAAAAGCTATTTACAAAATATTTGCATCAGATATTGTCAATGTCAAGTTGAAGTGAATGTTGAAGCATTTCAATTTCAAAAGTTTTACGGTCACATTTTTTCAGATTAAAAAATGCACCCAGAGCAAATATTATAATCTATTTTCTTATTCTTTTGCTTGCTCTTGTCCTGCCTTCTGTTTCTCTAGGCAGTTCAGTCATCAGAATGGTATTCTCTTCTTTCGTTTTCTTTTTTCCTCTTGTTTGCACTGTTATACTTTCAGTGTTTTCTATGGAAAAAATATGATACCAATATTTAGAAGAATTCTTCCTAGAGTAGTAAATTATTTGGAGTAAACACAAACGCGCACACACACGGAACTTTGAAATAATCCAATAGGATTAAAATCAATTAAATTCAAGAAAACCTTCAGCACACTTTTAAAACATTCTGAAGAGGGATGCATGCTATTGCTTCTCTAAAGCCCCAGGAAATATAAGTCCCAAAATGTACAGAACAGAAGTGCCTAATTAATTTTATATTCTCTCATTCAAACTCTGATAGTATTAATCAATCTGATGCCTTTTAGATATATTGTCGCTATAGTACCAAGAAGTTTGAAAACTGTAATCATAACACATCTACAAATTATCACACTAAAAAAGAGCATTATTTGGGAGTGTTAACAAAATACTGCATTTCTGGGCAGGACAATTTAGTCTATTACTATGAGCAAAAATAAATCCTTCCAATAGTCAATAGAATTAAGAATTGAAAAAGATATACAGCACACATGTAACTAAAGACCTATTATCAAGACTCCTTCAGAATTTTCCGAAAGAAAGTTCCTGCATCTATGGGGAAATGGGAGTTCTAAGCTGCATGTCCAATCCATAACCAAGAAAGGAAAAAAAAATCCTCTTTTAAGTGGACTATGTATTGATCTGGACTGACTTCTTGAGTTCTCAATTGCACTCTGTGCATATTCTTCTGATATTAAGGTTCCAGAGTGGATTTTAAAATGCAAAACCTGTGTATTGGTTTGGGCTCATTTGTGGACCTTTTGGAGTGTGCCCTTCTTGAACCATTATGCTCTAGTGATATTAAGATTCCAGAATAAAATGCCAAAACTGAAAATCCCATTCAAATACAATTTGGGAGCAGAAAGACAAGATCAGGAGGAAACCTGTGCTTTACTGGATTATCTCTTTAATTCTAAAGAGTAAGAAGAAAACTTACTAGTCTAAGATAAAAGATAACATACCTGTTTTAGAGACTGTTGATTTGTTTCCTGGAATTACATTGTTCACCATGTTAGCAGTGGTAATTGTTTCTGAATTGTTAATTTTTCTTTTTCCACGTTCTGATGAACTCTTTTGCACTGGCATATTTGGGTGCGTAAGATTTTTATTTTGGTCATAATTAGACGAATTACTTTGATTGATGTTTTGGGTCATGTTTTTTATTTCAAGAAATTTTGGTCCCTTGCCCTTCGAAGAAATTTTATTATTAGAAACATTATTTAGAATTTGTTCATTAGGAGAATTATCACTGCCTGCAGATAATGTAAGTTTTTCTTTGAGAGGAGAAACAGCAGCCTCAAGTTTATTAATTTTTCTTCTACCTCTTCTTCGATTGATCACAGTTGCCATAACTGTTTTCTTCAAATCTTTGTTTTGGGTTTCATGAACAAACTCTTCTTTTGAAATAATGCACTTTCCTTTGAGAGAGCGTGTCATTATATTGTATGTACCAGAAAGTTTTGCTAACTTCCTTGTTCCAACAGAATTTTTGCAGTTTCCACTTTGATTTTCAGTAGCAGAAGATGATGGTGACAAAGTAATGCTCACTTTCAGGGAGGGAGAAACTAGTGATACAATATTAGTTTCTTCTTTTTGCTTCTTTGACTGGTGCTTTTTTTCAAAACTATTTTCTAAAGGACCCACAATATCTGTTACTGGTTGACTCTTTTTACTATTAATTCTTAGCTCATCATTACTTGCTGATGTTTCACAAGGTGTTAATCGTTTTCTTTTACTTCTGGATGTACTTTGTTTTGATACGGCTTTTGAATCTTTCTTTCCATTTTCTTGAATGTCATTATCAATAAATTCAGATTGTTTACTGGAAGAAACTGAGTTTGCTGAAATTTCATGAACTATTTTTCTTTTTCTACATTTGTATGTGAAATTCTCATTTGCATTACTTGCTGATTTCAAATCTTCATTTGGATGTTCATCTGAATGTTCCCCTTTGTTTGATGACAGCAAATGGCAGGTATCATTTTTGACAGAAGGGATTTTCTGAGATACAACAGTGCTTCTTGCTCTTCCAACTACTTTTGATTGATCATCCTTTGCAAGACAAGCATTTTTACCATCTATATTTTGATCTAGTATAGTGGCTATCTGTGTACTGTCAAAATCTGTAGATATGTCACCAGAAATAGTTTTTTTATGTTTGCCCCGCCTGGGTGGACTCTCTTTCACTATCCTTTGGCTCTTCAGTGAACAGGATTCTTGAGCATTTCTTTTCCCTCTTGCCCTTTTGGACCAATTATCCTCTTGTCTGATAGCCACATTTGGGCCTTGGACATCAGCTGCTTCATTACCGGATGTTTCATTGACTTGCTTGCTTTTTCCTCTCCTGGGTGGATTTTCTTTTACCACCCTTTTTGGTGGAATGTGCCCTTCACAACGTTGCCCATTTTCTAATGGCAATATTTCAGATTTTTCAAAATTCTCATTTTGAACTTGTGGCAAAGAACATCCGCCTTGGGATGAAGGGCATTTGTTTATTGTTGAATCCTTTTCTCCAAAAGTGTTATTTTCTAAAGGAATAGGTTTGGGGAACACTTGAACTATCTTTCTCCCTCTGCCCCTTTTGGGCTGATTTTCTTTTAGATTAACAATCATATCATGATCTTTCACATCAGAGACTGATTTACTGTCACTTTCCACAGAAGGGCTGGAAACTGATTTTTTGCCTCTGCCTCTGCTAGGCAGATTCTTTTTTGATAGCTTTTCTATTCTGGGCAGACTGGGCTCTGCAGAAGTTTGCATGCTTTCCAAGGGAACCTTTGGAATCCCATTAGAAATGTTTTCAGTTTGACTTTTTTCTTCGTAAGTATTACCCTCATATCCAAGTGCACATTTTTCTTCAGAAGCCTTAAAGTCATTATTAAGTAAAAATTGAACTGTTTTTTTCTTCTTCTTCACTAAATTTTCTTCCATTGCTGTTAGATTATTTTCTGAAGCTTCGGTTTGACATATTTTAGATATTGTACATTTTTGCCCTCCTTGCTTATCTTCATTCAGAGTTGTGATTAATGTTTCTGGACTTGATTGTATTGCAGCAATCTTTCTTCTTTTATTTCTTTTATTACTCTCTTCCCCTGACATTGTATCACTTGTTTTACCTTTGGCAAACGCTGTCTTTAGGTCACTTGCACTCTTTTTTACATTTCTAGACCTTAGCCGTGTTTTGGCAGTTAAATCACTTTCATTTTCTTGAACTGGTCTATTTTCTTCCAAATCCACATTTGTTACAGTTTTTCCTTTTCTTTTAGTTGCCGCTTTTCGCCTGTTCACCGGCTGTTTTTCTACTGTTGTTTCCTTTAAAGGTTTTTCTAATTCCTGAGTATGGTTTATGTTATCAGATTCAATATTTCGATTTGTTTCAACATGCTTCTTCTTTGGTCTTCCTCTCCGAGATAATTTGGTTGCTTCAATTGTTGTACAATTGCTTTCAGATTTGTGCAATGAATTTAATTCTGTATGGTTGTCAAAACTTTCACTGATTTGCTCACAATTAGCTGATCTTGATCTGTTCTTTGTAGGTCTCTGAATCGTCTCTGTATATACCACAAAACTGCAGTCATTTATTTTCCTTCTCCTAGTTCTAGCCAAAGCAAGTGGCTTAAGCTTTTCTGTTTTTAATGCATCAGAATTTTCAGCTGCTTCATTTACAAAATCAGTTTTGGCTTCATTTTTGGAACTGATTCCATCTGGTTGGTAGTTTTCAGAGAGAGATATTGCTCTGGTTGTTTCCTTATTGAACTCTGTTTTCAATTCATTAAATGAATTACATGTAACATGGCCTACATAGTTTGGAACACTACTGTTATTTTTTGTTCCTGGAAATTGAGATTCTTTTTCAAATGCAATTTCCAGGTTTCCTTTGCAACTTCCAGGCACATTTTCTACGGACTCTGAAATAAAACATGTTCAAATATATTTTTAAGATCACAGTCATTAAGAAAAATGAAGTTTTGAACTGATGTTCGGGGTAACTTTCTTTTTACTTTGGACAAACATTTATGTAAGTATCTCAGTAATGACATACAAACTTCTTTTTAGAATACTGTCCTAATATTTATATTCTAAAATTTGTATTAATTTTAAATTTACAGAACTCTTGCTAATTTTTAAAAAAACAGTTCTCATGAATTTTCACTGCAGTGAAACAATTTTATCAAAATTAAAATATGTAAAATTCTAGACAAAACTTTTCTGCATGAACAAAACAGAAACACATCTTCATTTATCTATGTTATAGCATACATTCAAAAGAATACACAAATCCTGTTTTTTAATGAAATAAACTTTATACTTACCCACTTTATTTCTGGAACTGATATAAGATCCATTTTCTTCCACAAGATTCACAGACTCTGGCATTTCAACCTATAAATATTACAGTTATTAAAATAGCTGACATCAAAATATTTCTCACTTATAAAAATGTTCCAGTACCCTTCCTTGAATGATGCAGCTTTGTATTTTGTAAGGCTGGGCTCAGGAAACTGTGCAGCTGAACACTTTTTCCAAATTTGTTTCTTAAGTGCATGCAGACTACACTTATGCTGTAACTGCCAGCAAATTAAAGTAACTGTGCTTACAACAGCATGCATAGGTAAAGCATAGTGTTTCAAAAAGCTATGCTTCTCAATGAAATGTTTTACATAATCCCGTTTTATATTAAGAGAGAATGGGTGCTACCCAAATTCATATTATTAAAATATAATAACACAAGATAGGCTATATGTCCAAATATGAAGTATTACAGCTGGCAGTAACAGTAAGATGCATAGGAATATTTTTTAAAAATCTGTGTTTTGCAATACTAAAAGCTATAATTAAGAATCCAAAATATTTTAATTTTTTTTAGTGTAAAAATTAAAGTAGCCAATTACCACAAGATCACAATGTTTAGCCCTAAATCCAAAGGCCAAAGTAACTATCTAGTTGTCATTTGAATTTCCTGGGATTAAAATAATTGATCTCAATATTTCAAAATGTTATTATGTAATAAAAATAGATTATGTCAATTCTTCTAGGTTACTAAAGCATGGGCTACTTACCGTAAATAAAAATGAGTACAAAATTTGATATAATAAGCATACCTTATCATTTTCAGTGTTCATGTCTTTGACACCTGTATAATCTACATCAGGAATTATAGAACTCTCTTTAGGTTCAATCATAAAATTCTGCAATCCCAAGTAGTCATCAGTTGGCATAGATTTTGGTTTTGATGTTTTCAATGTCTGAGTACACCCAACCAGCTTTGGTGACATCATTTGAATATTTTCTCTATCTTCTATTGGCTTCACAGTTTGCTGAACTTTCTCATTAATGTCATTAATATGTGTATCTTCCATAGGTTGTATTTTCTGTTGTGTTTGATTTCTGATAACACTTCCAATCATGTTTTTTACTTCTTCAGTAGATATCATAGATTTAGTATAGATATCATCTGAAAGAGGCTCCATAGTCTGTCTGGGTGTCTTCAACGTCTTGATTCCTGAAAACACCTCCATGGGTTCTGATTTTTGCTCAGGTGTGTCCAAGAGCCTCTTAACCCCTGAAAGATCCTCAACAGGTTCAGATTTTTCCTTAAGTTTCTTAAAGAGCCTCTTGAGTCCTGAAAGATCCTCAACAGGTTCAGATTTTTCCTTAGGTGTCTTAAAGAGCCTCTTGAGTCCTGAAAGATCCTCGACAGGTTCAGATTTTTCCTTAGGTGTCTTCAAGAGCCTCTTGAGTCCTGAAAGATCCTCGACTGGCTCTGACTTTTGCTTAGGTGTCTTCAAGAGCCTCTTGACTGCTGAAAGCGCCTCAACGGGCTCTGACTTTTGCTTAGGCGTCCTCAAAAGCCTCTTGATCCCTGAAAGCACCTCAACAGATTCAGATTTTTCCTTAGGTGTCTTCAAGAGCCTCTTGACTCCTGAAAGCACATCAACAGGTTCAGACTTTTCCTTAGGTGTCTTCAAGAGCCTCTTGATTTCCAAAAGCTGTCTGACTGGCTCTGATTCTTGTTGCGTTTTTTTTTCTTCCATTCCCATTATATTACTTTCATTTAGTGATATCATTAAATTGTCGTGAATGGATACTTGTGATACTTCTTCCAAAGCTGGAGATATTACATCTTGACTGTAAGCTATTTTTTGGCTTGAAATCTTAAAATCCAAAACGGGCTTTTTTTCTAATACAAATAGAAAAATGATAACAGTAATGAAACTTCACTGTCTATATTAACAAAAATATACTTGAATGTAAAGGAATATTACTTAAAATAATTATGTATAAGACTATACATTTTAGAATAAAACAAGAAACATAAAAACCAAATTACAGCAAGAATAATAAAAATGAATTAAAATCAAAACAAACTACTCATAACGGAAAACATACACATAATTGGGACTGTACCTTAAGCAGACTGAATACTTGAAACATGGCAACTTCTAAGTAGCAGAAGGGCCAAAATCTACAGCCATCTGCCAATTACAGCCTCGCCGCAGGGAGACGGAACCACTTAGATGGTTCCGTCCCAGGCTCCTGATGGACCCGGAGAGGTTTCTGACGGAGCTTGGGCCATATCCGGAGGCGTTAGGTCACGACTCGGCGGAAGATCAGGCCGCGGCCGCAGCACTGGACCGAGTCGTGCCGCTGCGGCCTCTGACCCGGCGTAGATCTCAATTAGCCCCTTGGTTTACTGAGGAGCTGAGAGAGATGAAACGCCGGAAAAGACGCCTAGAGAGCAGTTGGAGGACGTCCCGGACCGAATCCGACCGAACACAGGTAAGGAGTCATATTAG
>NW_015386204.1:1629219-1665131 GCF_001527695.2 Protobothrops mucrosquamatus | reverse complement strand
GCTTGCGGGACTGGCCTAAGGGATTTTAAAGGGGTTTTAATTACTTTTAATCTGACAAATTTAAATATTTCTTTTTAATCAAATTTTAATTAGGTGTATAATATGTTAGTATTTTATCCAATTGTCAGCCGCCCTGAGTCCGCAAGGAGAAGGGCGGGATATAAATGTAATTAATAAATAAATAAATAAATAAATAAATAGAGGACAGTATGTTTATTCCACTAATATAAATTGTGAAATCAAATCCAGAAACAGTTGTATGTATTTCTCTAACCTGAGACCTAAATTTGAAGCCATTAAAACTGTTGCACCTTTAATGGATGTTATCTCAACTGCTTAATTATTTCATTTTCCCCTAAAACATCTTTACAGAGTAATGCAAGGAATGACAGGTTATGTCCTGTTTTCATTATCACTTTCTTTGGGTTTATTTGCTGGCCTCTCGCGGAGAACCATCCCCTCTCCCCCCCCGGTCCGCAAAGCTTAGGGAACTCTCTGGATTAGACCATATATTTTATTCAGTATTCACAACCTGATGTAGCTCAGTGACTTAATAAAAACTCATACATCTATCCATCATTCTCTGCCTTTTTGTCAACGCTGCTAACATTGGATGTTGTTGCTTTGACAATATATGAAGATGTAGCCATTTTCTCTTTAACCTGCGTGTTACTTTTAGAGTTAGAATGAAATGATGCTGAGGGGGGAGGGGGAAGAATGTGAATGGGGATTAGTTAGACATAACAACATCGCAGTAGAGTATTCTTCAAGGTTGTTCGAAATAAGAGACGATAAGAAATGGCAGGTTATGGAACTGGAGGGAAGGTTTGCATTTCAAACTAATTGGAGAGTGTGATTTTTGACTGTTAATTGGAGGAGGGAATTGTGCTTTGATATTATGTGTTTAGGGGAGGGGACTTCAGATTTTGGCTTCGACCATGTACGTGCCGATGCCATGCTACTTGAATAAAGATTCTTTAAGGTAAACAATGCCTCGAAGTTCTTTGAAGAGTAACATCTGTCGGAACCATGACACTGTTTATTTGGCTTGTATCCCTAAGGGGATTTGCTTCTTACTCAAAGCACACCTGAAATTCTGGTGAGGTCTGCAAGGAAAGACTGACCTGAAACTTCTACAACAATAAGGGAAGAACTCCACATAGCCTTAATAGTCTCAGAGAAGAGAGGTCTTGATGTAGAAGAGGTCTCTTTCCATTCTAAAAACCAAACCTTATTGATTTGTAGGAGTTATCTTTGGGATGAATGACAAAGTAATCTACACTAAATGCATGTATGAAGGTCATTATTCAGAATGTATATACAATAAAACATACCAGATTCTTCTGATGCATTCATTTCTGGTCTTGATATCTGAGTTTCTGGTACAAAACTTTTCTGTTTTGCATTTGATGGACTGCAGAACATTTCAGCCAACCCTGCAAATAACATTTAAATCTATTAATGTTCATGTAATGTAATTAAACTATAAAGAATGTATTTTCTTCACTTGATTGCTCCCTAGATTTGTAATGCAATCAGATTTCAGCATTATTTTTAAATATTAATGTTCATAGCACATTTAAAGGCAAAGGATTTAACATCATTTACCAGGATAAAAATTCCTACAAACTGAAGCTTTCAGGGGATTGTGCATACTTTCTATCAAACACCATCTTAAGAGCAAATTCTACTACAAATTATGGCGTAAGTAATTAATTTGCCTTGCAAAATAAAATAAAACTTGTGATTGCTTCTATAGTGCTATAACAGTAACTATAAGTAGATTTCTGTCAATATGGCTTACATTTATCAATTATAATTTGTAACAAATGGTGTGTGCTTATACATGAATGTGTATCTCTCCTTAATGTTTAACAGAAGAAAAAAAATCATCTTCCTTTTCCCCTCTCTGAAGTCTAAGATTTATTATGAGTGGAACTGCCAGGCTAGTGAGTGCTGCCTCAACAACTTTTCCAGTAAAAACATAGCCTTGTTTCAAGTGCCATCTTGGCCCATGAGCAGCAGCTTTCCCAGTTAAAAAACAGCCTTGTTTAAAGTAGCATCTTGAACCATGAGCAATTTATAGTTTTCCATGGATAAAAAATAGAATATATTTTACTGGAGCAGAGGCTGAAGGGAGCGAAGAAAAGGTACTCAGGAGACTGGGGCCTTAATGGGTGTGTGGGATACATTGTACTGGAAGCTAATGAAAGGATAAAGGAAGTGGAATACACCAGCCTTGCTCTGCTTGGCAATTTTGGATTGTTTCATCTGGAATATGGAACAACTGCATTTTGGGTTTTGGTTCTGCTGAACCATGACCAGCCCATTACTATTTATCAGAAACTCTGGAGACCGATGGCTTTGTTCTGGATTCAAAATTAAATAATTTTTCCTGTTTTATGTACACCTCTAGTGAGGATAAAAAGCGACAATAAAGAAGAGATAATAGTTTTTATGTAGTTTTGAGACTGGAAATCAATGTCAATGCAAGTTCCAAGTCTAAAGATAGACGAGATATAGTTATAAAAAACAGGTATTAAGAAATTGTTTCCTAGGACAGACAAAATTCTTTAAAAATTCTGAAGCCACAGCAAAAAATGTCATTCTAAGCCCAGCATTTTCTGGCTTTAAAAATCCTATAAAATCAATCCAAATAAGTTGGGTATTTCTTTCTAAGTAGATTTAGAAACAAGGCACTATTTGTTGCAAGCCTCTTGTGTCAAATGAAGCATCTGATAATACCCCTGAATTAAGGCTGAATTGTCTCACAAAGGGAAAGGCTTAGTAACTTGCGGCTACTCTTCATATACTGTATACTCAGCAAAGCATTGATGGGAAAGTTGGTTGAACTGCTCACAGGTATATGTAACACACTGGGGTCTGAAGTTAACTATACAATCTTAAACACATTTGTCAACACAGGAAGATATCAGAAAAGAAGTTCTACAAAGGAATATCTTAATGTATAGATGCATGTAGATGAAGTCAATGAAAAGAGTCATCTTAATGGGTTTCAAATCCTGATCAAAAGTTATTTTATTAAAACATTTATATGCAAGTCTTTTGACTCCTAGCAATAGACAGACAGGCTTGGAAAGACTTGCTTACAAAAAGTCCAATTTCCAAAAAATAGTAAACCCTAACAATCTCTTCCCTCTTGCTTCAGTAGAAAAAAATAACTATTTTACATATCTAGATCACTAATGTTCTGCAAGATGTTGTTCTGTCCCAGCCTACGTGAGTCCTTGTTATTCTCACAAGGAGAAACCCCTCTTCCAAGAAACAGGCAAGAATCGCAAGAAAAAACCAACCCCTTTTATTCCCAGACCTGAGGTCAATGTCCAAGGCAAACAAATCCTCAACACAAGTGGTTGCCTTTGGCAACCAGCACCTCCCACACTTTCCCTTTTATAATTCAGCCAAGGCGTGGCTTCCTAATGCCTTCTCCTTTGCCTTTGGAGCAGCCCCATTGCATTCCTCTGTCCTACTCGCTTCTCATGCCTGCGCATTCGTGCATCCAGGATTTTTCCCAGCTATTCTTCCTCACTGTCCAACTCAGGCTCCCAGCACAGCTGTGTCTCAGCCTGAGTGCAAGTAGAGGGGCCAGGCTCCTCATCCAACTGTCAGGATAAGTGGCATAGAAGTGGGTTTGAAAGGCTTGGCATTCTACTTCCAGGCACCCATTTGTATCTAGGTATAGTTGGACTACTTTGCTGACGTCCAGATGGCCCATTAATTTTATGAAAATAACCCAATGTATCTTGGAAATAGGAATCGGTGGTTGAGTATCAAGCTACTAGAAAACCCTTGACTATACCTAGGTCCAAAAATAGATTGAATGTTAATTGGACTAAGAACCTTAAAGACCTGCTTGTTTAGAAGACTGAAACTGCTGTGTGAAAGCAGTGTCCAGGAATCTGTGGCAGTCAATTCCTAATTGCTGTTCTATTTCTATTATTTTCCCTTTTCTTTGTCATGGGAAGTGAACAATCAACAGCACCAGGGAACTCATATCTAATGCTAAAGGGGTATTTCCCACAACTAACGCATAATCAGCAGTGTAGAATGCTCACTTATTTTAGAAGACTCAATAAGATTTGAGGAAAAGAATAAAAATCAACTGAGGAGCAATTGCATTTTTATCTTTGGTAGTTGTCAAGGCAGCCCCTGCTGAAATGCTCTGCAAATCAAGCACAATGATACTCTCCTTAGCTATGCTTCCCCACAGGGAGAGGAAGTCACTTTTCAAGCTCTTGGGAAAACAAAGTACTTGGATCAGCAGGACAAATTAGGAAGAACTGCTTGTCTGATCCAAAAATATGAGACCACATGTAAGGTGGTAACAGGAGAAAAGCAGATGTCTTTTATTGTGTTCTCTATAAAACATGCTAATGCTAGGAAAGAGAAGATCAGCTGCAAGGTGGACAGATTCAGTTGCAGTGTTGATTAGTGCACTGTTGACAGATCAACATGGGGAAAAACCTTGTTACTAGGAGTCAAAAATAACTTAATGGCACATAATCAATATTCTATGTGCTGCTTCATGTCTAGATCCATGGGTCCCTTGGATCACCATAGCAATTGATAACCTGATTATCCCCAGCAATGAGGTATGGTAGGTTTCCCTAAACCGACTGCAGACTATAGAGAGGGAGGGTGTAAGAACTATCTAGCTTAATGATCTCATTTCTGTTGAAAGTGCTGTTGAAAGAAGTATGTCCCAAAAAGGATGACTGGAAAATTCCCCAGTAAATCTAAGGAAAGTGAGATTTCTGGGTCTCAGATTAAACTGCCCAAATATATTTGATAAATACAATAAATTAAAAAAGGGAAAAGACGGCATTTCTCTCACAGCATGTGATTAGAGAAAGCAAGGCCACTTTTCTTTCTATATTTCCCATTATTGTCTATTTTACCTCCAATAATTCAATGGCTCCTCCCTAATAGCATATTGGAAAGCAGTTCAAGTGTTATTAAATTACTTTTAATTAAAATCTAATTGTGGAGGGGGGAGCAGTTTATATGGATGCTGGCTTTAGTAGGCCAGCTTTTTATTTTTGTGCTTTAATTATATTACATTTAAAATATCATTTTACAAACCAACTAAATTATGTAGTGCAATAAAGACAGAGTGGTCACCATAAAAAACTATGTCAATCTTACACTGAAAATAATAATCCATTATTTAGTAAGATGTACAAATGTTCTAGTTCAATATGGCAATTTCAAGGGTTCTGTGAAATAAAGTTTGGCTATTTGTCTCATTTTGAGTGTTTCCACTTATTTCAGCAATATTACTCAAGCTACTGTTTTATGGGAGTCATTTAAACATATTTCATCCTCAGTAGCAGGAAACTAAGTTCTTGGTTTAGGATGGACAGGGTGATGTAGGAGATAAATGTTCTTAGGAAAGGAGTTAAGCATACAGCCCAACAAAAAAGAATTTGCTCAGTGCTGACTAGATAATTATTGTTAAAAAAAAAGGAAAAGTTTGCAATAGAACTTGAGAGCACAAGTAGCTGGATGAATGGGTTGTATGTGTGTTGTTATATTGCAACTAAGCAATATAAAGATGACTATGCATGCAAACATTTTGCACCAACTTAGATTATATAAAGATTATTTATACAATGATTTTTCTGTTTTGAAATTTTGAAGAACAAGAAAATCTCTGCAAATCTTTCTCCATCTATCAGAAATCTTGATTCAAATGTAGGCTGCTAAGGGGGGAAGGATTTAAGGCTAGTAGTATTGCTTTCAATTCTAAATTTCTATAGTTTCCATTACCACTGTTAATATTGCAATATGCACCAAAGCCCCACCACCAACCTCACTGATCATGGACCTTCTGCTGAGAATCTCTTATTACCAGATAGTTTCTTGTAATTCTCCAGAAGATATAAAGACTGAGTTCAGGCTTATGATCATGGTCAATTATATCAGGAAGTATATACAGTACTTTGCTAATAGGTTACATTCTTACACAATCATAGCACCATCTGTTGGCAAAGCTAGGAGTTGATATATTGGTAACCTTTAAGAAAATCAACAACCACTGCAAATCTAATTTCTCACATTTTTTTGTAAGTGCATCACAATTTCTTAATCAATAAAATCAATCTTGATTTTATTTCCTCTCTGTAGATAAACACAGACAATAAGAATGTTCAAATGTTTAAAAAAACTTAGCAATTGGTTAAGTCTGCACCAATGGAATCTCTTTTGCTCATGGAAAAATCATTTCTAACATCAGAGTTCTGCAGGAAAATCCAAAATTTACAGCTTGAGAGATTTTTTACAACAAATAAGTAGTCCTCTTGATGTTTTTTTTCTAGATTTGAATGCAATGTTTTAAATGCACATTACATACTCTTATCAACTTTATTTCATTATTTGCATTTGTTTAGAAAATTCATATCATTTATCTATATTCTATTAAATATCCTTTCATTAGTTCACTATTCTTTTATTTA
Organism: Protobothrops mucrosquamatus; assembly: GCF_001527695.2. Classification (NCBI taxonomy): domain Eukaryota; kingdom Metazoa; phylum Chordata; class Lepidosauria; order Squamata; family Viperidae; genus Protobothrops; species Protobothrops mucrosquamatus. The sequence continues at coordinate 1,658,655 of NW_015386204.1, read as the reverse complement.
TATTTGGTGGGTTTTTTCTAAACAATCATCTCTTTGCCAATTTTCTGTATGATCTTTTTGTTCTCTGCAGACTGCTCAAATGCAACCATATTATTTTAGTTTAAAAAGACAACTGCTCACCTCAAAAAAAGGCGCTAATATGTCTGAATTTCTTCTGAACATTTAGATGACAAAATTTAAGAGCATGTGCACTAGTATTTTAATAACCACTGCAATGTGATATTTCCATTTATATTACCTCAACAGACGTAGGAGCATAAAGCATAAAGCAAATTTATCACATAAATCTATTTATATTATTTGCCCGAAGAACCCCAACATTTACAGAGCTCACATAATCTATCCATGAGATGCTTTGAGGGCAAATGTTTCAAGATAAAAACATTTTGTATAGATTTAAGGGATGTCTCTAGTGTGCAGAATGAAAATAATGTTTTTCTGTAGCTCTTTAAAGCATCTGCATCACATGGCACATCAGAAAAGGAACTGTACACTCCTAGGAAAATATACAGCTGCTTTAAAGTGTTGGATATGTAATTATTTGTGCATGTCTGCTCTAAGGCACTTTTTCTAAATCAGTAACAAAGCAATTCATAGCAGTACTATATCCATCCATCATCAATTGCTGGAATCAACAGCAGCAGGTAAACCAGGATAATGGATTATCAGCACAGAGTTTATAAAACAGTATCTGTACATATTATCCTTCACTCATAGTTCAGTTCAAAAAGACCTACCCCACTCTATGTTAATTGTTGTTTGATTGCTTTTTAACTTGGTTGCTGGTTGTGTATTTTATTTTGCTGTTCTGTTTTTAACTGCTATAAACTACCCAGAATCGCTATGTTGAGATGATGGAAACATACAGTAAATTGCAATAAATAAATGACATTCTAAGGTATAGGAGGACATATTTTTTAATCTTGAAAAAGCAATTATTATTATCATCTGGTTAAATACTATATATTGCTGATTGGCTCTACATAGTGTCACAGTTATACAAAATAGTTTATCATATAACATACAAGATTTTTTCTCTATGACATTTTATTTTTAAACAGGAAACATGAACTCATGTTATTTGGTACACAAACTTACATTAAATCAGGGGTAGTCAACCTTGGCTCTTTTATGACTCGTGGACTTCAACTCCCAGAATTCCTGAGCCAGCTAAGCTGGCTCAGGAATTCTGGGAATTGAAGTTCACGAGTTATAAAAGAGCCAAGGTTGACTACCCCTGCATTAAATGAAGTCTAAAAGTTTACCTGTAAAACTGTCATCGAGGTCACAATGCTGTTTCAAAGGATAATTGATCACCACTTTAGGAACTTGTGCAGTTACGTTCAAAATTCCAGTATGAGCTTTTCCAATCACAATTGGAGCAGGAGAATTTGCATGTCCTGTTGAGAAGTGACCGCTGATTTTTCTTTTTGGTGTTTTTGCTAAATTGTTATTCTAAAAGCAGAACATATTAAAAATCAGTTTAACGAAACATGCCACTATATATACAAATATAAATTTAAAACTCTAGTGATAATAAAAAATTTCACATTTATTTCAATTCTGGGTAATATGTTGTATGATCTTTTGAGAAAACTTTTAACTGGTGAATTTGTATAGGCTGAAACTACACCAGGTTTTCTTCAAACAATTCTGGAACTATAAAAAGAAAGGGAAGAATACAATAATGTGCAAACAACGTTCTGGTGGCAGAACAATCCAAGAAACATTGGGAACTTCTTTTTTCCTTCCAGATGACACTAATCCAATTTTTTAATCCAATTCAATCCAATTTTTTTAATTGTCAGAAAGAAAGCCATTTCTTTGGATTCACTATATGGTCGCTTACAGTTTAGAAGATTCACTTTTTAAAAATTACTAGATCATCTCAGGTATAGCCAAGTCAGTACAGTGCATTGCACTGTAGTACATAAAGAAAAAAAGAGAATGTTTCAAAAGAGAAGAGTTTTAAATAACTGTGAGAAGAGTTTGTGCCTACTATTCACTGTTAGCATCTTCCATAGAAGCATATACCCTATGACACATATTTATTTATTTATTTATTTATTTATTTTAATTTATATCCCGCCCTTCTCCCGGACGGGACTCAGGGCGGCTCACAACATATATTTAAAACAAAGGTGTATATACAATCCCCCCCTATAAAACCGAATTAAACCAAATTTTAGAGTTGTGTTGTTTACAAATTCCTTAAAATGAACCCAATATAAAATCCTCCCTAGGNTATGGGAGGGAATCTGTGGCAGAAGGCGGTCTCGGAGATAACCGGGTCCTATGCCATGAAGCGCTTTAAAGGTGGTAACTAACACCTTAAAGCGCACCCGGAAGGCCACTGGCAACCAGTGCAGCTCGCGCAGCAGCGGTGTCACATGGGAGCGACGAGTCCCTCCCAACACCGCCCGCGCGGCCGCATTCTGGACCATATACCAGAAGTGGAGAGGTGGAGCGGAGGACTATTAAATAGAGCAGCTACGTTCTTGCAGTGAAGTAGAACTATTTAGAGTTTTTTTTAATAAGTATTAAAATGACAAGTTTGAGAAGTTGGAAATTGGTAAAAGAACAAAAGTTCATAGAAAACAAGCACCTCAAGGCTCAATAGACTTTTCTACGATATCTGCCAGATCTGATGGGGTAGCTAGAATCAGGCAGTGATGGGCTGCAGAAAAGAGATTGTCAAATTTATGTAGGTGAGGCACGAGTAGAGAAGATAGTCACTAGTTCAGCAAACTGGAAGCTCAGAAGTTCAAGGCAAATGACCTGGGAGAGAAGACTAGGAAAAAGTCTTTTCTAATTTTCTTCCAACAAGACTGAAATCAACTATAAATATTATTGTCATAAATGTATTAGGTATAAACTTTAAAAATGCTGTTCCAAAGGTGCTTTTCAAAAGGCAACTGGACTTTGTTTTTTTTCCTTGAAAATGTTTTGCTTCTTATCCAAGAAGCTTCTTCAGAATTGAAGCGAAACGTTTTCATGGAAAAAACCATGGTTGTGCCAAAAATGCTTTTCAAAAGGTAACTTGCCTTTTGAAAAGCATTTTTGGCACAACCATGGCCCAGATAGTTGAGAATCTCCATTGGCATTTAAAAATACTTTATTTAAATTTTCAATTTACAAGTATGTCTAAATTTGTATTTTCGGCTGGCATTCATTATTATTATTATTAATTCATTTAGGATGGTTTGCTGCTGAAAAATTAAGCAACATTTTTGGCTTGAAAATCTCACCCTCATCTGTGACTACAACACTTTTCTTCTTCTCCATACATAATAAAATAATACAATTATTAGTGTAGCCCCTCTTTGAAGAAGGGGATACAATGCCAACTTTCATTAGCTGCAGATAACACAGCCTAAACATATTGGATGTGCTGTAAGTCAGTTGATATAATTGTGTGGAGACTTGAGGTCTTATTCAACACAGGCATTTCATTTTAATTGTGTTGTCACTCCCCAGTATTCTAAACCAAAGTACTAATAGTCTCATTGGGCAGTTATATTTGGGCCCTGGCACAGGACGATATCACAAAATTTTGCCTTGCATAGAAAGTATTTTCAGCATGTTTCCTACATTTCCTTTCAACCTTTTTTTGCTGCTGAAAAGAAACAATATATTCTGAGCTTTTATCTCAGTTGCTATTCATCCATTGCATTTCTCTCATAATAAACTGAAGAATTCATGTGTTGTTTGAAAAGCAGTATAGTAACTGCAAAGCTATTACAATCATGCTTATTATTTCTATTACTTCATGACTGAGAAAAATTAAAAGCACATAAGTTCGTATGATTGTGATGATTATCACATTTAGAAGTATCAAATACATTTCATTAATTCATTCGTAATATGATGAATTTTGGTAATATCAATATTTGTTAAATATTTTAATCATGTAATGTATTTATTTCAGTGGCTAACACTGCTTTGGAAGGCTTAATGTTGCTGATATATATTCTGGTTAATCAATTTCAGCATATATATTTTTTTGCCTTAACCCTTATTACAGTGAAAGCTACCATTCTTTTGCTTTTAAGCAAGAAAAGTGAAATTTACGTTTACTTACATCTACTTCAGCTATTTCTGTTAGCTGTTTTGGAAGCAGTTTTTAAAAATTATTTAGCTTACTTTATTTAATCTGCATTTTGAGTGGCAAGCATGGCTATTTGAAATTGCTACTTTTTGCCTATGGATAATATCCATATCCCACTTATCTCATGGTTGCTACATATGCTTTCTTTCTATTGTTTATTAGATATAGTTCATCCATTATTTTCCTCAATCCATTTTAATTTTAGAAATAGCAATTTCTAAAATGTGCATTCCTACCTTTATACTTCATCATGGCAATTCAGGTCATTTTTATTCTCCAAAACGTTGCGCTATAGAATATTTGTCTTCAATTAACAGTAAAAGATCTTAAACTGTTTTAAAATAGGTTGAATTTTTCAAATTACCCCATATCTTCTATTAAAACTGTTGGTCATTTTCCATTAATAAAAGGTAAACAATTGTACCTGGAAATACTAGAGACAGAATTTAGGATTAACAGAGCATCAAAAGAATCTTCACAGTACTTAAGAGTCCAGATTCTTGAAGTCCAGCACTTGGAAAAAAAGTTATTACTTATACCATTATCTGTTTTGACTATACCTTTGATGATTTTGAAGCCACGTTCTTCATTGATCTTGTTTTAAACCCCCGTTTTGAAGCAGACTTCAGCTGTAGTTTTGGAACACCTTGTTTTACTACTTCTGCCCAAGACTTCGCAACTAAAACAACAATTGTTGAAGATTATTCACCTTAATCATTTTTAATAAAATATCCGATATATAATCAAGTTATACTGTGTTTGAAACATAAAAGATTTAATTCTGTTTTTGTAAATTATCTAGCAATAGATACAATTGTAACACACCCATCAAGTTGGCTTCAGAAGCACCACTTCGTCTTTTGGAGTGAATAGTACCCATAGCTCCACTTTTTCCACGTATAGAACTTCTCCTTGGAGTACAGGCTTTGCTCCTTCTTAATGATGAAGTGGTGTTAGATACTGTTTGTTTAACTTCACTGAATAAGCTATTCACATGCATCTCTTGTGTAGTGGTTTCTTCACCCTCTGAAGATAGACTTGCAACATGAGGATCAGAGACACATTGTGAGGCAGCTTGCTTTGGCACACTATTTTTGTATTGCTTCCTCTCAAAGGAACCCTGCAGGAAAACAAACAGGTAACACACACACAAAAAATTAAACTTTAGATTTTGAAGAAACAGCAATCATATCTATTTCCTTTAAAACGTCTCAGAAAAATGAATTAAACAATTAGACAGTCATAAAAAACCCACAATACTTTATAAGGGGCTGCCTTTGAAAACTATGAGAATATTATAATTAGTCCAGAGTGAGGCAGCATGTCTTAGTTTCCAAGAATGGGAGCAGATCACACATAAATTGCAGACTCTGCACTGGTTACCATTTCAGCTCCAACTACAATTTAAAGTGCTGGTACTAATATTCTTCATAACTTGGCACTTGAGCATCTATGGAGGAGCCTCCTCTAACCAGTTTCTACGCAACCTATTAGAGCATCTAGGGAGGGGCTCTTTTTTTGGAGCAGCACCAAACTATGAAAAGTGGATTCCTTCAATAGATTTTAGGAAATTATTGAAAATGGAGATTTTATTAACAGCATTTGAATAATATGACCAGTTCCTCTTGTTATTCTTCCTCTCCCACTTCAATTTTGGTTTTGCAATTTGAATTGTATTTTTTCATTCTGTTGGTTTTTTTACTCTAATATTCTAACCATCAGCAGTCCGAAAGACTGTGACAGCATAAAAATCAAATAAAATCACACTATACTTAGCTCTAAACCGTTTTTATTTGCTAATTTCTTTTAACCTAAATTAAAATTAACTTCTTTCCAAATCTATTACCTAGCTACTTTATGAAACTATGAAAAGATGTGAAGAAGCAGTATATAAAAAAGAAGAAGTCAGCTCAATGGTACTAGATCCACATGGAGAGAAGTAAGCAGTTGGGTACCACAAGGCTCCGTCTTAGGCCCGGTACTCTTCAATATCTTCATCAATGACTTAGATGAGGGAATAGAAACAGAATTCATCAAATTTGCAGATGACACTAAACTGGCAGGAATAGCCAGCACCCCAGCAGAGAAGCTCAGGATTCAAAAAGATCTTGAAAACTTGATCAATGGGCCCTATCCAACAAAATGAGTTTTAATGTGGAGAAAAGCAAAGTTTTACATTTAGGCAGGAAAAATCAAAGATATAAGTACAGATTAGGGGAAACCTGGCTCAAAAACAGTAACTGTGAGAGGGACCATGGAGCCCTAGTGGACGATCACTTGACTATGAGCCAGCAATGTGCAGCCACCGCCAAAAAAGCTAATACAATCCTGGGTTGTTTAAACAGAGGCATAGAATCAAGATCACACGAAGTATCAGTACCGCTTTATAAAACCCTAGTGAAACCACTCCTGGAATACTGCAACCAATTTTGATCACCATACTACAAAAAAGATGTTCAGACCTTGGGAAAAGTTCAGAGAAGAGCAACTAAAGAGGCCTGGAGACTAAAACATATGAAGAACGGCTGCAGGACTTGGGTTTGGCTAGTCTAAAGAAAAGAAGAAATAGGGGTGACATGATAGCTCTATTCCAGCATTTGAGAGGCTGCCACAAAGAGGGGGTCAAATTATTCTTCAAAGCACCAGAGGGCAGGACAAGAAACAATGGTTGGAAACTGATCAAAGAGAGAAGCAACCTGGAATTAAGGAGAAAGTTCCTAACAGTGAGGACAATTAACCAGTGGAACAGCTTTCCCTCAGACAGTCACTTGTCTGAGATGGTATAGGTTCTCCTGCTTAAGCAGGGGGCTGGACTAGAAGACCTCTACAGTTCCTTCCAACTCTATTCTACTCTGCTCTACTCTATTCTATTTTTAGGCATTGTCCCATCTTTATCAGATCTGGCCATTCTGGGAATGGTTTAGCAGTTTTTTAGAAGTAAATAATCCAGGACAAGGAGTGATTTGTAGCCCTGGAGCAGACTTTCTTGGAACACTGTCTCCAGAGACAGAACATTCTGTATGCATTTTCCAGGTATTTACAAACATTTCCAAGCATTCCACTTTTCTATGAAATAATTTTGAGAAATTTGCTTTCTCAAATAAATATCTAGTAAGCTTTTAAGATGAATGTTCTTTATTATTTTGAAAATGCCCCAATTTAAAAATAGAAGTCAGTAGTATAAATTCTGATTTCAGACGTATTATATAAAGCTACATTTGTAGGTCATTCACAAGAAATAACCAGATGGCTACTTGTATCTCTGCTGTAGAGTATTTCATTTTTTTAAACATTTTTTATCCAATTTTGTTGGCATAAAATATTTTATCAATGAATTTATCAATTTTATTTATTACATTTATTTGCTACCTATCTTGCCATTATAGGACTGAAATAAAATCATCAAATCTTTAAATAGAACAGAAGCACTCAGATGCAATATATCACTAATTCTTTGCAGAAAGAATTCTAGGGGAATGTTTAGATGTCCTAAGAATTCATGGCTTACATCCCCCCCCCAGAGAAATTTCTAAATTCTATGATTTCAAATTTCTGATCAATTGTTTGAACATATTTTTAAAGATACATTATTTAAAATACAAAGTTTCCAGTATGAAGACTAGTAAAGTTTAGACAAATACATACATAAATATTGTTATGGGAGCAAGAGCAATTCTTTAGTTAAAATTGTAAATAATCCTACTAATCAGCTGTTCAGTCAGTCAGTCAATCAGATACCTGTATTACAGACTGCCTCAATTCTGCAACTCTTTTCAGAACTGCTCGTGGTGAGTTTCCATATGGCATGCTTAGTCTTGCTGGAATGGCCCCTTTTTTAAGTGGCGAGTTTGGAGGTAAGCGCTTATCAAAGAGTTCAGGACTCAGTTGGCCACCAAAAGACACTCTCTTCCTCTTTCCAAGTGGTTGGACTAGAAAATCTAGCTCTTTACTTCTACGCTTTTGAGGTGATTTCTTAGCCTCTATAAATGAAGAGTAAATTATATCAAAGTGAACACATTGTCTTACAACATCAATACAATTAAAAAGTTTGCACTCTGAATACAATTGCTTAATTTTAAAAATGTCTATGGAGATTCTCGGTCACCCAGGTCAGTTATCCCAAAGGTGCTTTTTCACAAGGCAACTGGACTTTCTTGTTTTTCTTTGAAGACATTTCACTTCTCATTCAAGCTTCTTCAGCTCTGACTGGATGGTGGGGAATAGAAAGATTGTAGAATGCTGGTCATTTGCATTCTTTTAGAGTCGTTGAGACCACCATCTGCCATCAGGGTCACTTGAGTGGTGCAAATGAGTACGGAGCCTTTGTTGGAACTGCTGAAAGGACTGTGCTGTAGACTGGAGATAGATGTCATATCCCTCCCCCTCAATTTTGAACAGCCCTCTCAACAGGGGGAGGGATATGACATCATCTACCTCCAATCTAAAACACAGTTCTTTCAGCAGAAAAAACAAGAAAGTCCAGTTGCCTCCTTAAAAAGCACCTTTGGGTTAATTTTTAAAAACTCTATAAAAACCTTTTACACTTCTGGTATCAATAGTTTCAATCATAATTAAGGCATTAACATTTCAAACAATTTAATCTCTGTTTCTAGTAACCGTGTCAAACAAGCCAATTAACTGACAGAAAAAATAAGCTGATAAAACAATTTGTTTTATCTTAACCAAAGTTACTGGAGACAGCAAATAGCAACAATATTTTTTGGTATAAAAAAAACTATATTTACCTGATTTTTTATTAAGTGGACATAACAAATTCATTTCAAAAGCAGCATTAACCTTGACTGATGTTTGGACACTGCTTTCATGAGAACTGGAAAAAGTAGGTATATCATTTTTCATATTAACATTCTGCTCATGGTCTTTTATTTCTATTTTATTTTCATTTGTAGGACTTTCTTTTTCCAAGGTTCTTTCAGGAATTTGATTTGTCACTATTTCACTGGTTTGGGGAAGATCTGCAGGGATTATTGATACTGTATCTATTGCCTCTGTACACAAATATTCATTTGAAACATTTTTATTTAGTTCAATGTTGTTATTGCAGCTTTTACTAGTATTAAAATGAAGTGAACTGTAAACCATACTAGAACTTCCATCTTCTGAATCTTTCAGATTCAGTGCTGTTTCTGTGACCAATTCTCTATTTTCATTTTTGTTAGAATATATACTTCCAATCAAAATACCAGATTCATGCTCCTGCCCATTAACTTGTACGGGGCACTCTTCCATTTCTCCAGAGCTCTTCATTCTGTTCAGTGAATCTATTTCAACCCATGACCTTCTGGACTTGGAAGATCTTCGAGAGTTTCTAGAACATGGACTGGAGTAATTTTGTATACTCTCCCTGCTAGACTTTGCTTTGGGCAAAGTATTTTCTACAGATGTGAAAGCATCTGTTAAGTTAAATTTGTTAAGGCACTTAGCCTTTTTTGTATAGTCCATCGACACTATACAATGTGATTCAGTGAAATGCTGTGCACTCTGCTGATTTGCTTTAAAATATGTATTCTTATTAGCACTTCTGATTATTTGGTCTTTTCCCATTTCATTATCTTCTATGTTGTGAAAATCTGACTGATTTGTACCTTCACATTCTTGTTTCTGTTGTATATCACAATTTTGAGTACTTGATAATTTTTTGGAGTTCTTCTCTTCAAATACTGGTATTGGGCTTGTTACAATACCACTCTTTTCTTGAATTTTACTATCTTCAGAATGTTCAATTTTAGTCAACTTTGCTCGACTCACTGCAGACCTCCTAGATCTTGAGTGAAATACATCTTCCAGCAAAGTCTCATTACCAGTATTTTCCTTTACATTGTTTGTGCCATCTTCATGTTTCATTAATTCATAAAGTTTGCTAAAAGGAGACAGTTTGTTTGCTTTTTCAGTTGTGCTGTATTGTTTTTGAAGTCTTTTCTCACTTCTTCTAGGAGAGCAAGTTTTAAATTTCTTGCCTAGAGGAATATGAAACAAGCAGTTTTTAAAATCTATTTTCTTGGATAAAGCTAAAACTATTTTTGAAGCATTATATAGATAAAGTACTCATCAGAAAGTAATTTTTGAGGAATTAAGCAAAGATTTACAAATCCTTAGAAAAAAGTGCTTCACAGCATCTTTTTTCAAATCAGAAAGCAGTCAATTTTTTTCCAGCCTCAAGCAACAGCTTTGTAAACTGCTTCCAACAATCTCCACATACTTGTGGCTGCCCGTTTTGAAAATGTTCTCAATGGTAACAGCTAGAAATCGTTTAGGAAGCAACTGCATGAACCTAGAAATATATATGACTGCTTTTGTGATCATAAGAGATGTGCTTTGGATGGATCTGCATACATTACAATTTACCTCCTTCAAAGGATTTGCACAAATCTATTAAGTTCAACAAATCAAATCTTATAGAAGCTAAATTTTATTTGTAATTGCCTAACAAAGAGGTATGCAAGCAAATTATTTGTAATTTTCCAAATCACTCTCCCTTTAAGCATGGGTCTAATCAGAGAATTTTAAGGAATAGATGTGTTTATAAGCTATTTTATGAAAGTTTCTTAATGGACAAGAAAATATATGGGTCATTCTCTAAAATGTAATCAGCTGTGAAATATTATTTCTAATTTTAAGACTAGCCTGTTTCTCAGCTCTTAATTATCATAACTTAGTATATACTCAGAAACTGGGTGACTTACAGGCTCAGAAAACAATTAATCAATTAAACCAAATCCATTGATGTATTTTAACAGCAAATTCTAATGGTTGCTTCATTTGTTTTACACTAATAAATACATTCTTTTTATTAATAAAAAGTCATTAATATAATGAAGCACTTATAGAAAAAAATTAATTACCAACCAGTAATTGGAGAACTTTTGTAATCTGAGTTTTGTGTACGCAGCAAGTCCATCTGTTGCATATGCTGAACATGAAGAATCTGTAAAATTAAACACAATGCAATAGAACAAGGAATTTAATATTTCTTTTAAGCTTGCCATTTTTTCTTTAAAACAGGTTTCCACTGGTAACTCCTTAGAATAAATGATTGAAAGATAATGTAATATTTCATTTACCTCTTATCTGAAGCCAATAGTACTATGCAGTCTATAATTATCAGGACTAACTCAAGACTTTAGAATTTTGAAATGAATTTTAGATTATAATATGGACATTCATTGGTAAACCATTGCTATGCTTTCCAAAACTCATGAGCTTTCCCAAAACTAATGGACCCCTACTTCAAAAGTTCTATGTATAAGAACTAATTATTTACAGTGAAAGAAACATATTTACAATAGTTCTCTGAATATAAGTGCTAAGCATATAGAATCTAAGGCTGCAATATTATACCACTCAGGAAAATTCCAATTAAGATTAGATTTTGTACATATAAAACTAATGCCACTCTGTCTAAATCTCAATGACTCATAAATCAAGTGTCAAGTTACTTGTGGAAAACATGAGTAACAGACCAGAGAAAATGTCTTAATTTTCTAAATACGAAAATGTTGTTTTTCTCTAAATTATAGTTAAATATGTGGAATAGAATAACTAAAAGTGAAATGTAACTGGTAAATGACCAATTATTAAATCAAGCCAAAGAGCAACATACCATTTATTAATTTCTACATTTTTATTACTTCCCCCTTCCCCAAATTAAGGAAAAAATGATTTTTATTTTACCTGTAATGTTTCCTTCTCTTGAGATCTAGAAGGTCTCTTCTGAGGAAGTGAGGGAGGTGAATATTCAAACCTATTCAAGTCCAAAGATTACTTAAATTAAAATTAATCCAACTTTAAGCTATTAAGACTTTAAGAAGTTATTAAATCCACTTTATTCAAAATTGTTACTGTTTTCATCTAGTACAATATTAAACTAATAGTTTATTTACTCTTTATATAATCTGTTTTCCTGTTTGGGGAGTTTCCCCATCCATCAAATTATTTTAAAATTTCCTTTATCTTCAGGTTTCTAAACATCACTGGCTTACACAGCCTATTTCTAGCACACCCATATTTGATTATATTATTGTTACATACCTGAAAGAACGATCAATGATTGTCAGTATATCTCCATGTTTTAAGTGTGTGGAATCCTGAAAGTGATTCCCATTTAGCTGTGTTGGATTCGTAGAACTCAAGTTAAACAGCACTGCCTAAAAATACATAGGAATAAAATATGTATATCCAGATCAATCAATAAAACACAAATACCAGAAATATTAGTATTGCATAAGTACCAAAAATAATATATACCACTTTATTTTCATTGACTTCAATTTTACAATGTTCTTTAGAAACGTGAGGCAGCTGGATTCGAATATCACATTCTTTTTTCCTTTAAAATAAAATAATTACAAGATTATCCATTCAAATTATATAACTATATGCTCTTATACACACATCTCTTAAAATATATTGTGAACTCTTAACTCATTTCCATCTAATATAGCAAGGCAATGCAACTAAAGATGCATTGAGACAAGCTGATTTTTAGGTTGAGTTTTAAGAACTTCTAAAACACGTTTACATTTTTGATTAGACAAATGTCTTGCATAAATATACACTGAAGCAGATCAGATAGATCCATTATAAGTGACATATATTGCATGACTATATAAATTATATAGAAGTCACAATGAAAGAGTCTGAGAAAGTTATGACACTCCCTGAAGTTCTGCTATAAAAAGGACAGTTCTACATCACAATTACATAATGAAAATCCTATACAAATAAACCCCTTATCAATTTAAAGTCTTACCTTCCAAACAAACAAGAGTTTGCAGTGAGCGGAAAATAAGTTCCATCGGTCCCATTTCTCTTAATAACAACAATTTTCCCAAAAACTGGCATTTTCACATTTGTATATCTTACCTCTAAGGAAAAAAATATATAAAAATTACTGCAAATTTCAACATACCTTGGTGACAGTATGTAGAAAGTTCATGGTCGTGCATATCATTTGCTATCTCAACTAAGGTCACAGGTTTTTGAATAGAAATTTTTTTACATTATGTTATGACTACTGGGAAAGTGTGCTTTAAGTCTATAATGGAGTTCCGGCTGCCATAACGTATTGTGCCACTTCCCCTGGTCATGTGACCTGGGTGCTTGCAACCTATTTGCACTTACAAACAGTTGCCAAGCGCCCTGAGATCATGGGTCACCATCTACCATCTTTTCTGCTGGCTTCTCCAGAAGGTCAATGAAGACTTAGTTCAACAGTAATTTGTTTATAATTGTTGACTACTCAGATAGGTACAAGCAAAATTTTAAAAATCCAGAAAATTAAATTGTGAGAAAAATCAAGAGGGAAAAAGAAAAATTACAATAATCCAAAACTTTTCTTCTTTGGGTCGCGGAACTTAAATTTACTCATTTTATTATCTTACATCTGGATTAGAATTATAGTTAGCGATCTCAGTGGCTTTAAATATTAGGCGAGTATTCCCTGTGCCAGATAATCCTTTTAATGTTATCTGGAATGAAAATGCAAACTAGGACAGAATGGTTGGTAGACTACATCGCTCCCCAATGAACTATTTCCGACAGAATGTTCAGAGACCTTAACAGGCTTGGACTTTGACAGCCTGAACTACTCTCTAGGACTGGTCATGGGTGTCAAACTCGATCATATCACATGACCTATTGAGATTTTTTTGCCTTTGCGGAGCCCGGGTGGGCATGGCCTGTGATGCATCCGGCCCACGGGCTGCCAGTTTGACACCCCTAGGTGAAGTTGATTTCATGCCTCCTGGAACTGGGAGGGCACCTTGGGACATCAGAAAAAGGGCAAGGAAATTGAGAAGCAGGCCAATGTGCAGTGAGTAGCAAACTCGTAAGTGGTGTGTCTGATTTTAAGCCTGACATTACCTGCTTGAATTAAATGCTGGGAAAGTTTCCTGCATGAACTGCAAGTTTACATTTCTCTACCTACAATTTTACCTGTAAAAGAAAAAAAAAGCACACATTAACCCAGAAACTGAAGCCTTTTTATAACTCCTTAATAGAAAGGAAAAAGCAATAAACCTATTTATTGAAAAACACTAATATTTTTCTAACATCTAAAATGGACGTCTCTCAATTTTACTTAAAACTTCTTTTCAACTAGGTTCACTTAGTTAGTAGTACTAGCAGAATGCCTACTGTTTTGTTGTATGTGTTAGATTAAAATAGCAAGCCAATAACAGCATATGAAACATTCTCAGAATGGCTTTATTTTAATGGAAGTTGGTATAAAACCAGTATTGTTCGATGACAGGGTAAAATCTTACAATGTGGACAAATTATCTGAGTTTGGACCACTGACACCAGTCACTCTCAGCACCAAATGTTTGGGTAATCTAGATGATTTAACAAACCAATAGCCACATTCAAGAATAAAGCCATTCAGAGCCTTTGTAAACTACTGTACTTTTGCAAGCTACTGTACTGTGCTGATATCTGCTGGAGAATTTCATGCCCATAATCGTATACCCCATCAGAGAATTTGTCCTACACAAAACCTCGCTTCCTTCTCCACGCAGCCTCAGCGAAGTGCAGGATTCTAAGAACCGTAACAGAACTGCCATTTATCTCACAATAAGGCCCAAAATCAGTTCGTTCATTTATTGTTCTTCTTCTGCTTTCATCTTAAGCCATGATTTAAGCTACCTTTTTTTTAGATCGCACGTTAGCAAAAATAAATCCTTTTCTCAGCTAGTCTAAGATCAGTGGGCCACGTGCGAGCTAAGCTCGGCTCAACCAAGGAAGCCCACAAGCTTTCCCTTCTTTAAATATCCTGTACCGCTCAGTACGTTTCAATTGCCCTCAAGCCCCAGCACCATATCGCGATCGGAAACTCCCACGGCGCCTTTCTTTCCCTCGTGCCCGATTCAAAGGAGCCCCTTAACTCGCTTCAGGGCACATCTTGCCCCCAGAACCAGTCAGACCCCCTTTGGCTCCTCTTCCCAGCACCGCTGCCTTCAGCAAGTCACCCCCAAAGAAAGCCGAGCCTCCCTCGCACAGGCGCCGTTCTCACCCGGACGAAGAGCAGCCCCTCACCTGCCCCGCCACGCGCACGACCCCCCTCTCGTGTCGGAGGCAGCACCGCGCGCGCGCTAAATTTCTCCTTCCGCTCATTCAAACCGACCGACTGCTCCCCGCCGCTGAAGCTGCGCGTATATCCTTCCGCTGTCTGCTCCAAGCGGGAGACCAGCGGTCGATTCTTCGTCGGTCTCTGTGCGACCGGACGGGAAAAAACTGGCTTACCTGGATCCCCGCGCTCTCGTTTGCCGATCCAGACCCTGGATAGCCCCGGAGCTTGTTAAGCGCAAGCATCGCACCCCTATCCCCACCTGTGAATGTTTTTTTTCAAAAGAGCTCGGCGTTCTCTGATTGGCCACTGTGTAGTGATGTCAGCGCAAGAGTAATCCAATAGGGAGGCAGTCCGGACGGACTTCAATTTTTAAACAGACGTTAACATAGACTGGGTTTTTTTTTTTTCTTATCTGGATGTTTCCCGCCAAACAGGAGGATAGAAGGCAAAAAGAAGCGCAAATATCGTTTTGATCTTAACAATAGCCGTAATATGGTGCTATGTGGCATAAAGGTATTGTGGCATGGGCAGGTATTATTGTTTTAGAGGGTTATGCCCATGAAATTTAAATTTACCCAACAGCAACTCCTGTTATATTTAGGCAGCTTTACTTGCTCTCGTAGTTACATGACATTGCAAACAAAGTGTCGTTTGTCATTAAGCAAAAATACCGTTCGGAATGTTGGTGAGATTAAGGAAATACAGTAAAAGATTTCAAAACTATCTTTCCGTTGTTCAACAGCGAAGCCATCCTTTTTTTGTTGTCTCAAACATGGCTTGTTGGACCCGGTATGCAAAGCCAATTAACACACACCAAGAATAGGATTAATGTGATATATCTGAGCAAATAAAGCATTGTGTGAAAAATGTCCCAAAGCATGCACACCTACCCTTGGGTGAACTGCTTTTAATACAGTTCTTACAAAGTGCATCTGTTCTTGGGGTGGGTTCTTGTACAGAAACAAATTTAAAAGGCATAAATCATTAAATCTTGGATGCTTTACTGCCTTTCCCATTTTACTGTAAAAGTTATATCATAGTAACTTCTCTCTGTCCTACAGAAATTGTCTTGTTGGTTTAGCAGTTTCCTCTGGCACTCCTTATAGTCATCTGCAGGTACATTATCTAACATCTCTTTGTAACTAAGCTTCATCTCTGCCGAATTAACTTATCAAAACTAAACTTTGATTATCAAATCTGAGGATACATTAGGCTAAAGTAGGTAATCTCAATTTCTCTCAATTTCTATACAGAAGGGAATCCCTTTGATTCCAGAGCAGTTTACTTTATCCCACAGAATATCAGATATTGAATGTAATGTTTATGTTCTGAGGGCACATGCAAGCACAGTACACACAGTTCGTAGAAATCAGTTTTCCTTTGCGGTTGTCTTGTTTTCCCACCAAATCTGCCCTCTTCATACAAAATCTCTTAAGAAGTAGGCAAAAGAGCTGCACAAATGATTGTGCTCCTAACACTTCAAACTCATAATCTGAAAGTCCTTTTGGTAGTGAGGTTGCTGCAAAGTGTTTCATAGCTACTACAGTGATATTTTGATATCAGGTGTGCTTTACAGGTAGTCCTTGACTTACATTCATTTAGTGACCGTTCACAAAGGCACTGAAAAGTTTGACTTGCAACCAGTCCTCAGTTATAATTGACATAGCTTGCCCACGGTCATCTAATCAAAATTTGGTTGCTAGACACCCAGGATGTATTTACAATGGCTGCAGCATCTTGAGGTCATGAAGTTGCTATTTATGATTTTCCCAGCGGCTTCCGGCGAGCAAACTCAATAAGGAAAGCCAGATTCGCTTAAAGACTGCATGATTCACTGAACAATTGTGGCAAAAAATTGGGTGTGATTCACATAACAACTACCTCGCTTAACAATGGAAATTCTGGTCTCAATTGTGGTCATAAATAAGGGCTACCTGTATTTGGTATGACACATCACTGAGTAAAAGTAATCAAAATGTACTCCATGGGGCATTTATTACAGACTTATATACTATATTTTGAATTTTAAACATCTCCTTGCCATTAAACAGGGATGATCAATCAAGGGTGTATAAACACACACAAAATCATATGTAATTTAGTACTTATTATATGCTTGTGTGACAGAAATTCTGCAGGACTGTACAAAAGCTGCCAGCAAAAGAAAAAGAAACACTATTAATGAGTAGGGTTTCTCTCCTCTCTGGGGAGCAAATAGGAATGTACAATCATTTTGATTGTGCCTGTAATGGTTTATAATTACCTTGAGCTGTTTTTGTTCTTTTCATTTGTGCTACCAGGATTAGAACACTAGAATATATCTCCTCAATCATGGATCTTGAAAGAAAATACTGAATGTGTACTTTGCTCTAAATTCCTATCTCTACCAAAATAGCAGCTTCTTGTGCCTCTTTTCCCTATGTCTACTGTAAAATACATATATTTTATTACAGGGATACTGTGGGCACTGGTCTGTACATACCTTCCACAGTGGCTTATTCATATAGTTCTGTAAAGAGCAACTTCTTTGCAATTTTTAGTGTCTCTGTATGTCATGACATAAATGTGGAAAAATTTTCTGTTGATGTGTATCTTAAATTGCCTTAAATATTGGTTTCTCAGTTGCCCTAGTACTATCATAAAAGCTGGTCCAAGACACTCTGCTGCATGAGGCAAAGGACAAAATGATGTTTCTTCTCATTTCAGACAAAAGGCAGATGAATTTTACTTTAGGAAAAGTGACAAGACAAAACAGTATTCCTTATCTTAGGGTAGGCCAATTTTGAACGTGTAGAACTGATTACATTCAGAGATGTGGAAAAGATTGAATTATTGCATGGGTTTGAACTATGGCTGGGCTTCGTGTTTCCCGGTATCATGAAGACTCTGTCAGTGATGAAAAACAGGAGGGGCGAGGGGAGAGTTGGGAAGTAGGCAAGGCGTAGTATGAGTGGCAACCTGCTGAGTTGGCTTTCTGAAGGGTTGTATTAAGCCCAATGTTCCTGTGTTGTGGTGGGATTTTCCTGAGCAGAAGGTACTGACTAGAAGGTTGTGGCAAGGGAAGTCAGGCAATAAGAACAAAATTTTGGTTATGTTGGACAAGTGTAGGTATGGCAGGAAATTAACATGGACTGCACTCAGGGAACACATGTTCAGCATCTTTGAAAGATTCCTCCTTTCATCTCTTAATCCTTATACTGGGAGTCAGAATTATAGCTCTGCACCTCTGATTTCTGCTGTATGTCCATTCTGTCTATAGTAAGTCTTCTCTCGTCCATAATTTTATTGTGGCAGATCTGTGGCTTACTGAAAACTGAGAAAGTGAGGGTGGGAGAGAGTTCCTCTCTTGAAAACCTGCCCACCCTGAATTCAGGTTTGGTATCAGCCATTATCTCTATTTTTTACTTTTAAGTCATTTGAAAAGCAAAGAGTGTTGTTGGTCAGTATTTGGAGTATTTGTTTACAATGTTATCATTAATCTATCTTTACACTCTGTATAGTACTTTGTGGGAAGTCAGCCCTCCCCAAAGAAGGAAATATTAAAAAGGCAGAATATTATATTTCCTCAAAGGATCTTAAAAAGGCAGAAAAGCATGCCCAGTTTTTCTTAATAGCCCCAAGTCTCTCTCCCCCAAGCAGAAACCTGCTCTGTAAAAATGCAGATATCATAATCTTATCAGAAAGATTGGAGCCAGGAAGCTGGGATTAGAAAGACAAAGATCCATAGACTCAACAATTCCTCACACCAATAATCCAACAGTCATCAGCCACAGCCACAGGGAAGCAAGATATGACCTTTGGGACATAATAGGATTAACCCACTACCATTAGAATACCAGAAGGGCACACTCAGACTCAAGTCAAAGTTCATGCCACAGGAACAACTCGGAACAAAAGTCCAAGAAGGTATAAAAACCCACTCCCTACTACAGGTGGTCAGGTTTTTTTCCAGAGCCATCTTTCTGTCTGGCTCTCCTCTATCAATAAACTGCAACCTTCTTTCTAAAGCAGTCTCCATGTTGTTTATTTCCGGCTTGGACTGGACCCTGATGAAGATTTTTCTTTCAACTTACTTTTGCACCCTTTTGCTTAGGAAGGCTTCTTCAAGCACATCCAAAAGTGCAAAAAAAAAAAAAAAAAGGTTCTAGAAATGGACCAGCTAAGCTTAGATGACTTTATACTCTTTGCATGCTTTTTGTTTCTACTGATGTCAATACCTTTATGTATGATAGATTATAATCTTCAAATGTTACATGAAACCCTCGCAATCTACTGAGCAAAGAATGAATAGAAGGAACACGCAGATCTAAAGTTAGTAATCCACTATCAATGTTGCTATCTCCCTCTCTCACATCCACTCCCTAGTCTGTTTTTAAGTTTCCACAGGTTTATATTAACGTATAAACAAATTTATAAAAGGCTTATTTCAAAACATGTTTAAATTATGTCTTTATGAATTGAAGTCTTTATGCCAGCAAGTATTCCTACTATGAAAGAAGACAGTGAAAGAGTTACATCATGTACAAAAAATTAAAACACAGAAAATTTTTATCCTCATATTCCTTTCAATCTTGACAATCATTCTACTGTGCAGTCCACTGGAACAAAACTCTCAATGCCAGAAGTATTCTAAGCAAATAAACATTAGAAACATTTTATTTACTACCATAGCAAATAATGTGAACTTAAAACAAGCCTCCCTGCTAGGACTTTACCAGTAGATGGGATAGTACTGCTGAATAGCCTCCATTCTAATAAAAGTTTTAATACATGATTTTTAAAAGTAGGCAACTTGGAAGAAAGTTCAAAATGTTCAACACAACAGCCACAGTTACTTAGCCCAGCAAAAAGCAATTGAAATCACACTGACAGAGCTTAAGGATAATTGGAAACATTTTCTTCTCTCTGGCAATACTTTGAGAAGCTTAACATCAGTCCAGGCTTCTTATAGTATAGCACTGACATCCATGCAAGCTCTCAAATGTAACAAAAATCATTCCAGATACAATCTGGCAATACATTAACTGTCTTGCATTGAAAACTGGACCTTAAAGCAATGCATGCAATTTGTTAACAAATGCACAACAAAAGCAAGCATGTAGCTTTATTTTCAGAACAACAAAACCTCAATCAGCCTCATTAGCAATATTTAAAATGCATAAACAGCACTTTTCCTTTTCTGTATTTACAGACCCTATAGAGGTCTGAAAACGTGAAAATGTACTTCCAAGGAGACATGTACTACTTGTAAACTGAAGGTTGCTCTAAATCAGGGGTGTCAAACTCAATTTCATTGAGGGCCACATCAGCATTGCGGTTGCCCTGGGTGTGTGTGTGTGGCCAGAGTGCGTGTGGCCTACTGGGTGGGCATGGCCAGCTCTACATCGTTCGCGTCAAGGGTGCCTGTGGGGGCCTGGGCAGGAGTGGGACAGATCTGAGGATCTCTGGCAGAAGGGGGTGGGACTGGGGCAAGCACCAAGGCATGGTCCATTTCTTCATTCCTCACAAAGGGTGACACCTCCCCAGCATGCACCCAGGGGGTGGGACCGACACGGCAGGGGCTGGTTCTTAGCTGTTTCTAGACGGCCTTGTGGAGCTAAGACTGAATGCGTTTCAGCATAGATGGCAACCACAAAATTGTACATGGGATCCTGGCCGGCCTGGGCCAGGGCCAAGGCAGAGGGGGCCGTTCCCTCAGTGTTTCCAGGATGGCTTCGCGGGCCACATGAAACCACTTCGCGGGCTGCATCCAGCCCCTTGGGCCTTGTGTTTGACATGTCTGCTCTAAATTCTCCATAGCAAGAAATATATTAAAAAAATCTTTATTCACAAGCCAAATGAAACATCTGAAACATCCTTACTCACTTTATTTTACATGGAGATGAAATAAAACCAGCATTGTCTGAAAACAGGGTAAAACCTTCTACAATATGGGCAAATTAACCTGTGTTTGGATGATGAAATCAGGCCGTTTTGGCTTGGAATGCCAATTGGAAATTAGGTTTTATGATTTAATATACCATCAGAGAAATTCAAGGATAAAACTGCAAGTGGCATTTTGTAAGCTACTATATTGTGCTGATATCTGCTGGAGAATTTCATACCCACAATCATATACCCCATCAGAGAGAAGAATTTGTCCTACATCAAAACCTCGCTTCCTTCTCCACACAAGCGCTCAGCGAACTGCAGGATCCCAAGAAGAACCGTAACAGAGTAACTGCTATTTATCTCATAATAAGGCGCAAAATCAGTTCATTTGTTGTTCCTCTTCTGCTTTCATTTCAAGCCATTTAAGTTCCTTTTTAGACCGTACGTTAACAAAAATAAATCCTTTTCTCAGATACAGTCTAAGATCGGTAGATGCCCCGTCAGTGGGCCACGTGCGAACTAAGCTCGGCTAAATCAAGGAAGCCCACAAGCTTTCCCTTCTTTACATATCCTGTACGGTTCAATTGCCCTCAAGTCCGAGCAAAACACATCGCGATCGGAAACTTCCACGGCGCCTCTTTCTTTCCTCACGCCCGATTGAAAGGAACCCCTTAATTCGCTTCAGGGCATATCTCGCCCCCAGCACCAGTCAACTCCCCCCCGCCCTTGGCTCCTCTTCCCAGCACCGCTGCCTTCAGCAAGTCACCCCAAGGAAAGCCGAGCCTCCCTCGCACAGGCGCCGTTCTCACCCGGACGAAGAGCAGCCCCTCACCTGCCCCGCGCGTTTCCCGCCACGGCACGCGCAGGACCCCCTCGCGTCTCGGAGGGAGCAACGCGCGCGCGCTAAATTTGTCCTCCCGCTCATTCAAACCACCGACTCCTCCCCGCCCTCTGAGGCCGCTGAAGCTTCGCGTAAATCCTTCCGCCGTCTGTCAAGACTGCTCCGGGCGGGGAGGCAACGGTTGATTCTTCGTCCCTCTCTGTGCGACCGGATGGGAAAAAAAACCGGATTACCTGGATCCCCGCTCTCCCGTTTGCCGATCCAAACCTTGGATAGCCCCGGAACTTGTTAAGCCCAAGTATCGCACTCCTACCTGTGAATTTGTTTTTTCAAAAGAGCTCGGCGTTCTGATTGGTCACTGTGTGGTGATGTCAGGCAAGAGTAATCCAATAGGGAGGGAGTCCGGCCGGACTTCAATTTTTAAACAGACCTAAGATAGACTTTTTTTTTTTTAAGCTACCTGCGTGGCGATACACTTACCTTTACTATTTTGAATTAGACTGAGACTCCAATCTATCTATCTTTTTTGTTAAGAAATGCTCAACAAAACTTCCCTGAAGCAGTAAGTAAAGAGAGGTATTATCTGGATTGCATAATACTGAATATTGGTGTGTCCCACGTTTGTCTATGGAGATTCTCAGTCATCCAGGCCATCTATCTCCAATCTACAACACAGTCCTCTTTCAACAGTTTCAAGAAGGCTGCACACCCATTTGCACTACTCAGGTGACCCTGACGACACAGATAAGCCTCCAGGTTGCCTCACTGACTCTAAGAATGAAAATGATCAGCTGTCTGCAAGGAGTAAAAACCCTTCCATTCTCCTTCCATTCCCCACCATCCAGTCGTGGGAGGTGATAGTCTCAAAACATTACAGCAAGGAAGAAAATGGATTTCTTCAAAATATAAGATTACAACTTTTATAGCACAATTGCTATTCCTCCTTCCTTGTTTCTGCCCCTTTCATGACAGAGTTGGGGAGAATAGATCCTGGCTTTAGCCCATCTGTGTGTGGAATTGCAGGGTTTTGTATTTTCCATCTTCTATTGAATGTCTACATGAGGCCTTGGGTTGAGCTCCTTTGCCCGGGGGTTAGGTATCAGTACACTGCTGTACCCACCTTATGAAATCCTCTTCCCTGGAAGAGAAGTCAATTCCATCCCTTTCAACATTCATAAGTCCCTTAAAACCTGACTATGCCATCAGGTCTGGGCATTCCAAGAGATTGAAGAAATCTTGCAATAGTTGCTTGCTGCTGTTAAACTAATTTCTTAATCTTGTGTGTGTTTTATTATAGTATTTGTATCTTTTATGTTTGGTTGTGTATATTTATTTTTCTTTTAGTACACCACCCAGTCATACTTTTGTGAGTTAGACAGCTATAAAAATATGATAAACAAAATATGCTAAGTATTTTAACATCTTACATGTGATCCATATTGGAAACTTTTGTTTTGGATTTACATATGGCAGGCTCATTCTTATATATGAATATCTTGTATGAAAGTTTAACTACTTTTCTTTCAGATTTGGAGATAAAAATCTCAGACATGTTAATAAAACTGTATGCCCAATCGTGATCAAGCTTAATAATTCCGATTATTAACAGCTCTAATTGCCGTTGCAACTAGCAGCTTATGCTAAGAAGACTGCAAAATTCCTGTCAATAACTAAAACAGTTAGAAGTTGTTTGGTTCCTCACTTACTGTTAACTATTAATTGTTTTAGGATTTTCTTGCAATTTTCCCACTTACTGTATTGTATTCTCAGTCTTTTAATTGTGTTTGGACTTGAACCATAAATAAATTTGACTGTTTTTCTAATATTTTTTTGAAGGAAGAGTAGTATTCAAAGGCAAAATCACTTAGTTTATACAAAGCAAGTTTGAATTATGCATTCAGAATATGCAAAATAAAACACTCAAGGTTTTTCTGCAAAAATAATGGGATAAGTTAACAGTAGTGATATCACATTAAAAAGATAAATATTTATACACATGCTTACAAACTGATTCCTTTGGCCTAGAGAATATTTAGTGAATTGAACTCCAAATATTGTCAACATTGTTTACCATTTTTTTAAAAAAAAGAATAGAGTTCAATATGAGTGCCATTCTTTTTAATGAGAATAGCTAGGCAGGATAGTATAGTTCAAATACTGGACTAGAAAGACCAAATTCGTATCCATTCCCAACATTGGAAGCTCATTCTATCACTCTGAGATGGTCACTCAGGCCAAGTTACCTCATGGGGTTCTTGTGAGGAAAATAAAATCTTGTGATAAGTCAATGTTATGTACACATCCTTAATTTCCTGAATGAAAGGCAGGATTAAATCTAGTATCAAAGATATGGATATTATTAATAATAAATATATTAATGTAAACCATAGCTCCTTCTTCTGAGAATCCAATAATTAACATTT
Source organism: Protobothrops mucrosquamatus (assembly GCF_001527695.2). Lineage (NCBI taxonomy): Eukaryota > Metazoa > Chordata > Lepidosauria > Squamata > Viperidae > Protobothrops > Protobothrops mucrosquamatus. The sequence goes on along the minus strand of NW_015386204.1, from coordinate 1,634,326 downwards.
TTATGCCAGAGTCAGCTGGCATGCCTTCTCTATTTCATAAAATCACTATCAGCATATTTATATTTTTGTATTTATAAGAATGCAGAAGTCTAATCCTTTCACAGAAACAAAATACCTGCATACATTTATGAATGAAATCTATATAACGATTTATTGAGATTTAAAGTTCTTCCAAGTAATATTTTTAAAAAGGAGATGGCATTGTAGCAATTAAAAATAAAAAGTATCAGAAAGTTTATATATAGTAATAACAATCTTCTACAGTGCTATATATTAATATATCAAATAAAATTTAAAAAATAAGTTACGTATTCTGTCCTCCACCTGGAGTCTTATGCTTGTGGTAGAAGTCAAAAAACTTTTGATCTGTCCCCTACCTTTTAACAGGCTTCTGATCTAAGGTCAGAGAAACCCATCTCTGCTCACAAAATTCAATGTTTCCTTAAAGGCAATAAATCACTGACAGGCAGGAATCTGGCACTGGAGCCAATCAAAATTTAAAAACCTTGGGAATTTAGCACCTCTGCCTGGCCAGGAAGACCTTTCCTGATGAAGGAGATAACAGACAAAATATTTTCTAAGTTTCTGTGATCATAAAAGTATCACACCTGTGTTTCCTGTTTCTCTGTGCCATAAAACTCACACTCTTATGATCTCCTGCCTTATACAAAGGGCTCAAAACAATATAAAAATCTTATTAATGTGCCAATCTGTGGTCAGCTGTCCCCAAAAGCAAACCTTGTATTGATTCTGGAATAATAATAAAGAAACCTCCTTTCCAAAAGCAGACAGCCTTCACACCTTGATTGCTTCCTAGCTCAGAAGGAACCCAGAAATTCTCCCATCAATTGAATGTCTTTGGGGATCTTTTTTTTCTCTTTTCGCTTGCCACCTCGGGGATATTGCATTCTTCCTCATGCATTTCTGGAAGTGAGTCTTCCCTTGAGATGCAAACATTTGTTTTCTATAGGTTTCCTCCCTTAGACAAAAGTGGTAGGGATTCCAAACCAAGTTGATCTTCTCCAACATCTCTTTTGCTATTGGTAACGGGCTGCTTCTAGACTGCCTCAATTTCTCCTGTTGCTTAACCTCAGTCAACACTTGGGGAACATTTGCTGTCCTCATTTGATCTCACTTCCTGCTATTGTGTATGTGTGAGAGAGAATGAGTGTGAGAGAGAAAATCCTCCTAGTACAATGTTTCTCAACCTCAGCCTCTTTAAGATGTGTGGATTTCAACTCTACACACTGTTCACAAATTCCGCAAGTTCACACATCTTAATGGTTCTAATGCACATCATCTTCAAGGGTGAATGCTTCAGTAGGCCCAAAGATGCAGTTTTCCCTCTAATCTGATCTTCACATAAATGGTGCAGCAGGGATCAGAGCTAATGCATACTCAAACGAATCCTCCTAAATGGGGAAAAATAATTTTACAACACAAGTATGTTGTAAAGCTCTCTGCCTATCTCCTCAGAAGTAAATGTCATTGATTTTTAAGAAACATTCTCCTAACAGAAGTATAAGAAAATTATATCCTTAAGTACTTGAAAATTCCCAGACTGAGATTTTTCTATAGTAATTAGTTTTGAAATATATACTCACTTAAAGAATTCAATTAACTTTAATATATCATATCCTACTGGAGAAATTACTGCTGACATATTTGTTTTGAAAATAAATTATAACTCATTTGTGGGCAAAGTAAGCAACATTTAGAATTAACAAACTCAATCACTTCTATCATATAAGATTTCATTTAGTGAATACTTCAAGTTTGGATAATTCCATCATTCTGTTCTATAGGTGTAAACCATAATGGAGTGATGTACTTTTTTTAACTATGTCATAGTTAACAGTCATTTAATTATGATTGCTTTTGAGGGGGCAATGGCAGTTTTCTTGGCAATATTATATTTCAAAAGTGGTTTGCCATTGCCTGTTTCTTAGGACTCAAGAGAGAGTGAGTGGCCCAAGGGGTATAAGGTGGGACTAGACTCATAGCATGGTGCCTTAACAACTATATCAAACTGGCTGTCAGGGTTTCAAACTATGATTCATAACATTACTTAATTATCAGAAGACATTTCTTATACATTTCTTATACATACGTTATAATGTCCTCTCAACAAAGTTGTCAGGCTGCTTGGGAAGCCACATTTGACCAGTGGTCCTGTATCCTTGCCCAATGTGGCTTCTCAATACTAGTTTGAAAGTTATTATAAGTATCATAATTAATATTACAAATTTTTTTGAAGATTTTTGTTTAAAGGAAGCAATGATTGAAACTCTTCTAAACCTTGTACAGTTTCAGATCTCTTAGGCAAGCCACTGTAAGTTGCCATAATTAGATAAAACAATCAAAAGGATGGTAGCTTCAGGAACGGTTGCTGAAATTGGGTATGTCTAGTTTAACGAAGAGAAGGACGAGGGGGGACATGATAGCAGTGTTCCAATATCTTAGGGGCTGCCACAAAGAAGAGGGAGTCAGGCTATTCTCCAAAGCGCCTGAAGGCAGGACAAGAAGCAACGGGTGGAAACTAACCAAAGAGAAAAGCAACCTAGAACTAAGGAGAAACTTCCTGACAGTTAGAACAATTAACCAGTGGAACAACCTGCCTCCAGAAACAGTGAATGCTCCAACACTGGAAGTTTTTAAGAAGAAACTGGACAGCCATTTGTCCGAAATGGTATAGGGTTGGACTAGATGACCTCCGAGGTCCCTTCCAACTTTATCATTATTATTATTATTATTATTATTATTATTATTATTATTATTATTATTATTATTATTATTATTATTATTATTATATCTTGAGTCATTTCAGACTGGTGTCTTTTGACATTATCAATTAAGACACATTCTTCTGAATCTCCCAAGTGATGTGCAAATAAGAGTTCTACTTGCTTCCTTTTCTCTCAAACAGATTTCAGATGGTGTTACTTAAGGACAGTTGCTTTTCAGAAAGATAGCTATTGCATAGTGATCCTGATAACATATAGTAATGCAATGCTTTTCTGAAATGACTATGACCACACAGGATAGCATAAATTATAGTGCATTAAAATTCAGGCATAATAGTAGTGTTTGCAAGGATTAGAGTTCCAAAAAGTTAATAAAAAGCTCCCTGTTCTGAATAGGTTCCTGCTGTCCCAGAAAAAGCAGATATACAGTTTGGGGATTTTGGCTGATAAATTAATTATGTCTCTTTCTGGAAGAAAATGACCGTAAAACTATGGTGAAATCTCAGTGAGTGCATAACCTAAGATCAAGTTGTCTCTGGAAGAAGAAAGTATTGTATTAAAAGTACTGCATTGGCTGCCTGTTTGCAGGTGAAATACTAAGCGCTTGTTTATATAGTGTTACTGAAAATGCTCCAAGGAGGGCCAATCAAGAATGATTTGCAACAGGAATGAGGAGCCCTTGGCCCCCCAAACAGAGATAGGGCAAAGGGAATCAGGGCTAAATAAAAGGGGGCAAATCCCCAATCTCTGTTTTGATGAAACCAAGTAAGGGGATAAAATAAACAAGCTGAAAACATAAGCAGCAGCTTTTCCTACATGCCTGTCACTAAATAAAATCAATTAAAAATCAAGGAATTACTTATTTATAAAAGTTAGATTCCCCCTTTCTGTTTATGCAATACTCAGGGCAGCTTATAGCAGTGTTTTAAAACGTGCAATGATTAACTATTTCAGGAAAAAAGATCATATGTAGAATTCTGCTGTGGATTTTAAATAAGTGGAACATTAGTGGAACATTAGATGTGTGGTGTTTCTTGTAAAGAAAAAAAACACCACTGCCCAGAAAGATTATATTAGCATTTGTATAATCCACTGGGATAACTAAGAAAAATGATTACTTATATTCAGATTTAGAATAAGTATGTGTGTTCTGAATGAATTATTCAACTACCATTTTAAATTAAATATTATACCTAAAATGCTTCATTTAACACTCTTTTGTCAGAATAGTGTTCTGTGTAAAATAACCATAATTTTAACAGCTTGACAAAGTAATTTAAATAAGGGGCTTTACGTTCTTTATAAAATTGTAATATTTAGTTTAAATGAGCAAACAGGACAGGAATTAAATTAAGAGATTTAAGGAAAGAAATACAGCCTGAAAATAAAATGAAGCCTTGTTCTTGCATTGGAATTATTAGATTTGCAATCTGCATATACAAATAATTCAGCAACATTCACTGGAATTATAAATACTATACAGCAAGATCAAATTATAAATGTAATAAAAGAAAACATCACTATATTACATACATACAACATCCTTGACATAAATTAAATAGAGTTTAGCATGTACATAAAAAGGTTCAGTAGCAATACATTACAAATTACAATGCCTAAAGTAAACACTTCAAACTACTGGAACAAAAAGGTTCAAAACAAGATTCATAAATGTCCTTTCCAAAATGATCAATATAATAGGTATTCTTCTTTAGAGCCTTTGTAACACGTAATTATTGTGAAACATTCTCAGCAAGCACAAGGAATAGAAAAGCCCCATCCAGGTATTTCACTGCAGTTCAGAAGAGCTATGATGATATAACTGATGTGCATGTATGATTCTCAACATCCTCAAGCACTTGGCTGCTTCCAAATGCATTTGCATTATGCAGTGATTTGAAATGTTGAAATAAGCAAGCCAGTTTTATGTGCCTTGAGTACTTTCTGCAACTTTGGTCATAACCCAACTCACAAACTGTAAATGTAGTTTTGGAATGATGATGATAAATACACTTACAATATCACTGTATGCAGGCATAGCACTTGCTTACACTTCCATGGTCTTCACCACATTTTTTACTTTACCTATACTTAGAAAAATACCTGTATATACTGTAGCTATGCCAATCTTTCCCCAGCATTATTCCAAATAAGACCTAGTGCAGAGGTGTTCTATCCCAGCCTATTGCCGTCCTTGTTAAAGGCACAAGGACCAACCCCTGCTGATACAATAGGCTGGAAACGTTAAAACAAAACAAAATCCCTTTTATTTGGGTGACAATCCTGTCAATAAGTCCAAAACACAAACAGCAAACCTCAAGTTCAAAGGAAGGAAATAGTCCACAGGAACACGTTGCAAACAA
>NW_015386204.1:1571640-1625731 GCF_001527695.2 Protobothrops mucrosquamatus | reverse complement strand
CAGGGCGTTGCCTCTCATTGCCTTCTTTTTTTACTCTCGAGTAGTCGCATAGACTGTTGTTTTTTCCTTGCTACTTGACGACGTCTGCGAGCATCAATCAGCTCATCCAGGTGTGAGCCTTCCGAATCTGACTCCTGCTCCTCACACAGCTGAGCTTCATCAGAAACACGACTGGAGGGGCCAGGCTCTTCATCAAGCCATGAGTCTTGTAATTCATCAGAGCCTCCCTCTGACCCTGATGGCCCCTCAACAGCCTCCTCCACCTCCTCCTCAGATTCCTCAGACTCAGCTGTTGGGAACACAGGCTGGCACGGAATCACAACAAGAGGTAGGCAACCTCGGCTCTTTTATGACTCATGGACTACAACTCCCAGAATTCCCGAGTCAGCATAGCTGACCATAAGTCATAAAAGAGCCGAGGTTGCCTACCCCTGACCTAGTGTATAAAGAGGATACTTGAAAATTAATCCGCAACCTTTGCAAGTTCAGGATAAAGTTATGAAGAGAGGTAAGTGCCCATCAGTGCAAGAACTTAAAATCTATCTTTAGACTGCTAGGAATAGAGGCCAAAGCACCCAAAGCTATCCTTAAGCCATATTCAATAATCCTTAAGAATATTCAATGGAATCTTTTTCTTCTTTTTTGGAGTGGAGGAGGGTGCCTTCCAAGCAGCCTTGATTCCATGTAGCCTTCTTGGCAACATCTTTTGGAAGTGGTTTGCTACTTTGTTCTTCGCTAGGGCTCAAAGTGACTGCAGATGGCTTCCCGCCTAAGATGGGACTAGAATTCATAGTCTCTAGCCAGGTGCCTTAAGCAATACACCAGACCGATTCCCTTTCTTTTTCATAAATCATTTCTAATGTGATTTGCAATAATACTGGAACAGAGTTTTTTTCTTCAAAGAGAAAATGTGTGCTTTTTCTGCATCAAAGATTAATTGACTGTCTAAAGTAGACTCTGATGTCAGTTGGCTCTAAAAGACTAGTACCTCATAACTACCTCTTACTAGGCACAATCCCCTTTATATAGGAAAACGGAAGAGGACAGGCAGGGCAGATACAGATTTAGGCTACCCAAATCTCCCAACAGTACCCAGACTAAATTAATCTTCAATTAATTTGGTAGCTGACTGGTACAACTCCTATGGCAACATTTATCTGAAGCACATCTGTAAGCAGCCAAGTAGTAGTAGTATCATCATGCCAACATGTTTACATACAGATGTGTATGTAATGAGGGCTATTCGGTAGTTTTCTAAATAGTAGCTGTTAATCAAGACTGCCCATTCCCTTATTCCAGGCATATACAGAATATGACTGACTCTTGTGTTTTGCATTGAAAGAGAATATAAAAAGCAGTTTATAATATTTCCTTTTGGTTAGCTAATTCATAGTTAATAACGTTCTTCTTAATGAACTTCTCATATATTGTTGATGAATGTAGGATTTTTCTAGAAGCATAGTTTAAATTAAATGGCTTTAATATTTATAGTTGTTCACATGTTTCAGGTTAAACCGGAACTTAAAACTTTGGTAATCAGTGTCTATTACTGCATAAGACAAGGTCAATCACATAGTGACTGTTGTGCAGATCAGAATATATAATTTCTAATCTTTATTTGGTATTTATTAATGATGTTTCATTCAGTGTAAAACAAAGCATGAAAAATATTGCATGCTATATGAAGTATAGTACCCTGATCTGATTAAAAAGTTCTGAACCCCAAATTAAATTTTCTAATGCTTCAATCCTAGAACCTTGTAACCTTTTTATCACAGATAGTTCTCAACTTACAACAATTCATTTAGTCACAGTTCAAACTTACAGTGGCACTGAAAAGTGACTTATGACCATTTTTCATACTTAAAATCATTGCAACATCTCCGTGGTCACGTGATCAAATTAGGATGCTTGGCAATTGGTTCATATTTATGATAGTTGCAATGTCCTGGGATCATGTGATCACCTTTTGCAACCTTCTGACAAGTAAAATCAATGAGAAAGCCAGATTCATTTAACAACCTTACTACTAGCTTAACAATAGCAGTGATTCACTTAACAACTTTGGCAAGAATGTCTCACTTAACAGCAGAAATTTTGGGCTCAATTATGGCTGTAAGTCCAGGACTACCTGTATTGCTAGATTCAGATTAATTTTTTTATATACAGAACAAATATTGGTATCAAATGGAATTACACGGAACCAAATAGCCTGAACAATATCCAAGAAACAGATTATGTTGGGTATTCTGGTTTTTTTCTCATGGAATCCAACATAATTATTTAAAGTCAGCTATTGCAAAATAAATTTTACACGTTAGGAGGAGACTATTTAGATTTATATTTTGAATTACTAATTATATTGCACCAACTCCAAGTATTCTGTTTTCTGAATTTCTCTGACCTTGGCTATTTGCTTGCAGACATTTTGTTACATTACTAGATAACATCTTCAGTTCTAGAATAAGTGGAATTTACTCTATTTATATACAGTAGTTTTCATACCATTCAAAAGAGGCAATAAAAAAGCAAAAAAAAGAATCAAAAAGACCAGAATACCTCCTCAGTAACAAGCAGCAGGGATAAACACCAGGATTAAAATCAGACAAACAATCAAGCAATAAAAAATACCCTAATCAAGGAACTACCAACTCAGTCAGTTGGTAGCCTAATCAAAGAACTACAAGGGGAAAAAAACAATACTGCCACCAACACTGATCTGGTAAGCTTCTGTATATAAACAGAGAAACTCTATTCCATTCTAGCACTGAAGATGTTACCTTCTAGAATGACATGTCCGCAAACAACTAAGCTCAGAGAGCATCAAGGACTCCACAGTTCAATCCTGAACTATGGAAGTCTCCTCTGTTGAAATCAGTCCTTTTCATTCATGGACCTTTTGTGCATTTTTGACAGATTTCGTTTCTATATTATTTTATAGAACAACATAGTTCTTTTTTTAAAAACAATGAGGCATATTTCTACAACATGCAGGATTTTTCTTGGTTTTTGATGGGTAATTTAAACACAAAGTGTAATGCTATCCCTTAAATAATTTACACAGGTACAATTATGTTTCAGAACTTTCCAAATGTGGTTTCCTCCGAATGTGTTAGAGTCCCATAATTCTTCAATGATACAATCATGAATGTTTGAATAGGAGATAAAATACTGCACATCTGGGTGGTGACTGTTTATATATAGGAAGCATCAAGAACTCACTGTTATGGTACCAATAGAGTATTTGTAGCTCAGGGTTGGAAGGAGAGGGTCCTTGATGCTTTCTGAGCATGGTTGCTTTCTTGCAGATGTTTCATTACCCAAACTAGGTAACATCATCAATAGTAGTAAGTTAGCCTTACTAGCACTCTTACTAGCATTGATGATGTTACCTAATTACTAATACCTAAATGGGCATGGATGAATAAACACCAGCCAGTTGTAGTAGTCTGGATTTATCAAGAGATAGGAGGTAAATTAAATTGGTGACTGTTTTATATAAAGTTCTGAAGGTGCTATTTGGAAAGATCCATAGAAGGAACTGAGGAATCAAGACAGCTGAAAGACATATATTTCATTCAAGATTTCAAGATGCTTAAAATAATTCCTGATGTTAATCTTAGGTCAGTACCCTCCTCCCCCCAATCTACACAAGATGACCCTTTTACAGAAGAACAGCCGGGACAAAAAAATTGCTAGAGTTAATTTCCACTTAACTCACGCAGAAAATGTTTGATACTTCCAAGGTTGCTAGAAGCATTTTCCAAAGCACTATGTGTTCATCTTTTGGGCTCAATGGATTTTTGTCTACACCACATCAAGCTGGAAATTTTGTTTTTCTAAAGTTTTTTAGAATTCTATCAGATACTTGTATAGAAAGTTTATTCAATATTTCTTAACAACATAACTTTTGAGATTAGAATCTTTAATATCAGTCACTTCATAAAATAAGCATGATTCTTTATGTGCATACAACTCTGTGTACATAGGATTTTTTTTCATCTATGCAGTTGTGCTTAAAAACAGTATGTAAACTGCTAACCTAAATAGTTTAGAAATTAAAAATAATTGGCCTGATAGGGAAATTTTGGACATTTTTTTATTTTCTGGGTTATTAAAAGTATTCACTTTTCTTTTCCTTTCAGAAACAATTTAAATATATGTAGAATTAAAAAGAACAAGAGCTAAAGTAGAAAGACCATCTTGCAGTCTACATAATTTTAATAAGGCATTTATAATTCATAAAACAACCAGACAAGCCAGATATATTGCATATTATATAGACATTTGTATATAAATTTATATAAATTATGTTTGTGCTTTTAGATATATATACCTTCTAAAATAGGGGAAAACAAAATTCTGTCTATTTTGTTACTTTACTGTCATTCTAGTTTTGTTCAGTCTTTAGGTATGATCCACACTTTCGCAGAGCAATTTTTTTTTGAGTTGCTCCACAGAGGAAGGAATGGGTGGACATTTTTAAGAATAACTCCATTTTTATTCTTATATTATTCCCTACATTGTTTTAGAACAATTTAAAACAATGTATGGGAACAGAGAGGGTGAAAAACTATAAGGTAGAGAGTATAAAAATAATTTGTCCTCTTCCTTCTTCCAGCAGCCTCTGTTATTTCCTGGAGTTAATCATAACTGAATCCAGGCTTACGTTATTTTGTTTTGAAAGAGCTGAATTACTATTTCTCTTTGCTGGTATCAAGAAAATGTTTCTTCTGTTGTAAGAACTTTGAAATCTTGCAGCAGCCAGTAAGATGGAACTATAGGGTACAATTTCTATACAAGTACTATCAAGATGATTGGGTTTTGTGCTTTTGGACATGACTGTTTGCACGTGAATAGCCCAATCAGAAGACCTGTAGGTATTCTGGCATCTACATGATGCTTCTAAGTTCTACCATTCATGTAGGCCACATTACAATAGAAATAAGAATACTTTTGCTTTTGCACTCTGAAGATAAGGAGCAACTAGATATTTGGGGATACGGTGCAGGGAATCATTATTTTACTTACAGTATGTGCCATGGATACCAAAAGAACTTAAATAATTAAGGGCTTTACTGTGAAATGAATATTGAATATGTGACATGAATTAATTTAGATTGCTTACTAAAGAGATATATTTTTTCTTTATATAAATGTAATATCTGACTTTATAGCTATTTATGACAACAAAACAAAATTTCTTGATACAAAATAGTATCAAATATTGATCAGCTGGTTTATAAGTTAAATATAATTTCTGTTAATTCAATACAATGATAACTTAAAATTATATTTTAAGACTACTTAATTAAATTTAAGAAACTCCATATTTACACTATGGTATTAATTGAGAACTTGCATTAAAACAGAATTTCCTAGAATCCTATTTTTAAAAATATACATTTTTAAAAAAATTAAAATAATATATTATGTTGTTGCTTATGGAAGATTTGTGTTCTTCTCTATTCAAGTTGTGCTTAACTATAAAGATCAAAACAGTACCAAAGAGGCAAATGATTCTAATTGATACTGATAAAATAAAAATAAATATTTAGAATATTCTCACATCCTAGCACATTTTGTATATTCTCCACATTAATATTAGTGATGTTGTATTAGGATAAAATATATTAATGACCACAATAGCATTAACATAAGAAAACAAGAAACAGATGTAAATCTTATTGAAATGAAGACTCAAGAATTTTTTTCTATCTGTCTATCATAGAAAGCCCATATTCATTTCAGTCTGGTTGGTATCTTTGTGGTGTAATCATTAAATGGTATTTGCTTTAAATAAAATATTGTTAAATGATAGCAGGATGATTTTTTAGCTCTAAAAATGTACTCTTTTTTCTTTTTTATATAAATATTAGGGACTATATACAATAAATTAAAAATATATAATTTCAAAATTAAGATTAGAGATAACGAATCACAACTTTACATGCATTTAGGCAAAATATGGGAAAGATTCAGCCAAAATTAAGGTGATTTAAAGTTCTATTAATATATTTTGCTCTTACATGGGCTCAGAGTGATCAGTGGGCTGTCATCCAAGCCACTGATCAGATCTACCTCAGTTTAATTTCAGAATCAGTGCTTTCAAATGTTTAGCTGGATTCGAAGTCCCATTAATTTCAATGGGAAATATTTAAGCATATGCTTATTAAACCTACTGAAATCAGTGAGTCTTAAATATGCCTAACATAGGCTGAATTGTGCCTGTATTCACAGCAGTATATACTGCAATATTTTGTACATGGGGATCAGTTATTTAAAATTAAAACCAACAAAAACACAAAGCCATGACCTACATAGGGTTGTTACACATGCAGACACAGGTTTTGCACATCATTTCGTCAGCTGAATGAGTAGTCCAACATGCAACTATATTCTGCGTATACAGCTTTCCTCCTTATCAACCAGCTGGGGTGAACATGTTAAGTCCTTTCAAATCTACGAAAATCCCACAAATCAGCTCTTTCCTTTTGTCACCAAACAGCTGACTAGAAGTTTATTTTATTGTATGAAAAGAGTCTGTGCATACTCCTTTGAATCAAGGTAGAAGCTTATTTGAATGATACATATACCTGAAGAGACATTCAAAGCAAAACATAATCATATGTATATTTAGATTTTTTTTTAAAAAAATGGAAATAAATTAACATGATTTACAAATCTTTGTACAGATGATTAAATTAAAAAAAATGGCAAGCATTTTCACTTGAAATTGGCATAATCAGAAAAAATATCAATGAAATCTTGTACCACTTTGTAGCAGAATTCATACTGTTCCTGCAGATGCAAAAAAGAGACATTGTTACGTTTAAACTCTGTTGAATTGTATTTAACTTCAAAAATTAACTGTAGAATCATAATAAAATATCATACAGATAAAATGTTTTTCACCTTTTGTTACACGTTGCAGCACAATTATCTATCCAGTGACACTGCCTAGATTAAGACTACTATACTGTATGTAAAACAATGAACAAAACAATTATTTCCTTTGAAGAACTATTTGAATAAGAAATGAATCCTGGTACTTTTGTATGTTTTCATTAATATGAATGCATTTTCAGTTTACTGACCTACATATGAGCCTATTAATACAAATTCACTACTCTAGAACATGTTTTCATAGAACAAACAAAAGACCAGTTCTAATTTTTGCTGATTAGATATTTTCATTTTTTGCCTTTCTCTTTCTTTTCTATGCTCTTATTCATAACTGGCTTTCAGCTCTGTTTAGAGCAGGCATGTGAAACTCACGATGTCATGTGACATCACGCGACATATCATGACTTTTCCCCCATTGACGGCAATGGGATGGGTGCGGTTTTGATGTGATACATCTGGCTCACGGGCCGGCAGTTTGACATGCCTGGTTTAGAGCATGCCAACAAAATAAGGGGACCTGAAATTGTATCCTAACATTACCTTTAGACATCCTATAACCGGGTACTTTTACCATTGGGGAGGAATTTTGAAAGTAAATTATACATGTACTCCTCAACATACTATGACAATTGGGAAGCTCTGTCGCTAAATGATATGGTCCTAATGTATGACAGCATTGCTTAGCAATCCCTGCAGTTACACTTGCCATCATCAATTGAGTCCCACAGTCACTACACTTTAGCAAAGCAATTCTATTGTGTGATATGGACAGAGCCTCTGTTTTGCTCCCAAAATATTAGTGCTATATTATATTATTAGTGCTATATTATCAATTGCGGTGAAGCAACATACCAGTGTTTGCACCATATGTGGTCTTTGCAGCCGTAAGCTCTTCACAGCTTGAAATACATCTAAGAGCCCCTCAGCTTTGACTCGCTCCAAAATATTGCTGAGTGCTATGAATGTACCTGTTCTTCCAGCTCCGGCACTACAAAGACAAAGACAAATACCGTAGGCAGAGAAATAAAATATACATGTCAAATTGAGTCTCTGCTAATGTAAATAGGCTTAGTAGCCTCTATAGTTCTTTGCTTCTTCAGGAGTACCAGCTATGGCGTTCATTTTGCAAATTTGCTCATTCATATATAGCTTTTATAAAATCTTCACGTTACCATAAAAATACGTTTTTTAAAAAATTTAAACTTTAAAACTATTCAGACAGTGAATGCTGATTTTGAAGTTACTTCCTTATATACAAAGTTTCCTCTGGAACAGATTTATCCACCCACCAAGATCCAGAGGAAGTTTCCACTTGCAAAATGGGAAGAGATAGTTATTTCAGTATTAATTGAGAGGATTCTTCAACTTTGTAGAACTATATAGGATTAGGAATTGGGATCTTTCACAAAAGTTTGGGGGGGAAAAAACCAACTTCACACACTTCTTGAATTGTGTCTCAATTTAGCTTGTATAAACTGCTATGATGGAATGTTTAGTAGATCCTAGGAAGATGGAGAGGGAACGAAGACTGTCACAAATAGAAATCCTTCATCCAGGGGAAAGGTAAGCATGAGAAAGAGGCTCAGAATAGCTCCACCTTATTTACATTACATATAACTGAATTGGAGAATTGCTTTGGCAAGCTTTCAAGATTCTGTTATATTACAGTACTTTGTTATCAATAAAGAATGTTTCCATTCTCTATTTCAATATTGGTAATTTATGAGCCTAAAGCAAGGCATGAATTATAATTATAGTGAACAAGATTAAATGAAACACCTCTTCAGGAATCTGAACAATTTATCCAGTAGAACCAAAGGGATATTAAAGATTTGTTAACAAAGTCAATTTTCAAATTCATCTGGAGTAAGGTATCCATCGCAGAATCCATTATAGAAACATATGTTAAGACAACTATAGAACTGTGGAGTGCTACACCACTACACCATGTGCATTCCATGCTGTGATAGCATGATATATACTATGATAGCTCTTTTTCTACAATTCACTCCTTTCATTTCTGACCAGCAATAGCAGCTTGTGGGGTCAGCTATCCATGCTCTAGTAACCTCTAGATCAGGCATGTCAAACTGCCGGCCCATGGGTCAGATGCATCATGCCGAAACCGCGCCCACCCCATTGCCGGCAATGGGGAAAAAGTCATGATATGTCGCACGACATCATGTGACGTCGTGAGTTTGACATGCCTGCTCTAGATTACTCTATTTTAATATGGTTCATGTGAGACCACCTCTGGGAAAAAATTGGAAATTAGAAGTTGATCACAAAGTAGGAACCAGACTTGAGATCAGAAGTTCCATTACATTGTGCTGTTTTGTTAAGTCCATTGACTCTCTTCTCAGTTTTTAGGACCAATTCACTGGTGGTTATTTTTATCTCAATGGTCTTTTAGGGCTTGGGACCAGATTATCTGAAGCATCATCAGTTTGTATATACACTTGCCATTATGCTCATCCTCATCACTGGCCAATTCACCTGCTTCCCTGCTGTAAATAAATGGCAGCTTCCTGATTGTGAAATTTCTTTCATGTACCTACTGCCTCTGCTTCAGAGTGAAAGTCCTTGCGAGCTTTTCAAATTTAAAGCTGCAAAAGAATGGGGGGGGGGGGAATGTAAGAAAGTGTTTACCTGCAGTGTACTGTAATGGGATGGTTTCCTGTCTGCTGTTGCTGTTTCTGAACAGCTGCAATGAGGTCAATCATACCTTTCCCTTCAGTCGGAATGCCTATCTCAGGCCATCCATGAAAATGAAACTGTCGAATAACTCTGCCTTGCTTCTCCTAGTTATTCAGAAGTGAGAAAGCCACAAGTTTAAGATAATTTTAGTAATGGAAAGAAATACTTTTAAATACCAAAGTCTCACCCACTTTTCTGGAAGTAATTCCATCAGACATAGCAGGACTTACTTCTAAATAGATTCATAAAAGCTTTCAGAATCTATTACATATTGCAACCTTTCTATAAGCAGTGCCAAAAATTATGTAGTTTGTATCAACTACTATGTTTTTACCTTAACTGGCCAATGTAATATTAGAAAATAGATTTAAAAATACCATATACAGTATATGTATATGGTCTATATGATATACACATACACACATAATATGTGCTTGTAGTGTTTCTATCTCCAGTAAACTGAACACTAAATTGATGAAGAGAAGTTCCTCATTAATTTAAAGATTGACTAGAACTGTAATGTAAATATGAAACAGATGTCTCTCACTCTTCAGGCTAAGGAAACAATAATCCAAACCTGTTGATTTGAAAATTTAGAATTTAAATCTTGGTGCTGCTACACCATGCATACAATGTGTATGTATGCATGTGTGTGTGCATATGTATGTGCATGTTTTATAGACAGATATAGAGATAGAACTATAGAGATATATCAGATATGATTTGATTTTTTAGGTCTGCAGTAGACTGATCTTCTGTATATATCTTCTTTCTTGTGTGAAACTTCTCTTGTTAGCCAATTACAGAAGGATGGGATTAAATTTCTGGGCAGTCAAAATTTGCCTGTTCTGATATGTTTGTTAAAGTAAAATATTGATAACTATTATGGACAAATCTGCTAAATGGAAGTAAAATGTATTTAAGACAACCTGAAGTTGCTATAACTACAGTGACTTTAAGAAGTAGAGAAATTATGAAGAATACCTGATTGTGTGTAATCAAAAAGTCCCTTATGCTTATAGTATCAACAAGCAAGTCATTCTTAATATCAATGGTAATCTCGCCATAAGAAACAGAACCTTCTGATGGCCAATACTGGAAACATTTTTCCTGTAAAATTTAGAAACAGAAAAAAAAATATTGCTTTCATATTTCTTGTTGATATCTAAGCTATGTCAATCATTCCTGGGATTTACAAATTAATTCAATTTTCCCCACCCATTTATATTGCACCATAATATGTACCATATAATCCATCTGCACTAGAGTAATGAAAAGAATCACACCCAGGTGGTTCTGATATCCCAATTAAGTTAACACCAAATATACAGAATTCTTACTATAAGGAAATTGCAAGTGTTAAACATCACTAATATCTGAGCATAGAACTACACTTAATTCCCACTGAATTTATTGGCATTTGATTATAACTTCCTCTGAATTATGATGACTTTTTTTGGACTTTGGCTATTATACACGGTATGACAATTAGATTTCTATATTTTCTGAAAACATGTGATTGTAAAGTAATTCAAGCTTTTGCAAATCACCTGTCTGTGATAGACAAGTGTTTGCCTCAGCAATTCAAGAGTAGCCAGTTTTGCTCCCTCGTAGGAGATTTCATGATTTATTGAACAGTTAAAATCCTGGTCAACAGCAGTCAATAGCAAATGCATCAATTGTAGTTGCACAGCCTCAGAACTGCAAAACATTCGCTAGGACAAATTTATGCTAGGCCTACATTTTATGCTAGGCCTACACTGAGGCACTACATTTTACAGATCAGTGTTAATGATATATAATGTAAAGATGAATTTTCCATACTCTTGTTCCGCTTTTTAAAATGTTAATAACAAAATATTTACAAGATACTGTACAAAATGCTCATACTTGCTCCCTTTCCAAAACTTCTGTAAGCATAACAATGGTGTGGCATTTCCACTCCCACACCATTCGCCAGAAGTCTTCCACAGTATGAGGAAGAGGTCCTTGAGTTGCAATGAAGTAGTCCTTTTGGCGATAGCCCTGGATACAAAGAAATATTTCATCCTTTGACAATTCTGTTACCTAGATTCTCCGGTTTGGAAGGAATTTTATATTAAATAGATCTATTAGAATAGATGTTTTCTTTAAATTTCTAAAGGTCCTTCCAATCCCACTCCCATTCACTCTGATCCACAAATCAAAGAAATTAGTTAAACAAATTTAGCCCAAGTCTTCACTGAGGCTTACAATGACTGAAAAGAAGACCTGTTGGAGGGTAACACCAGAGAAGACAAGGGCTTGTTAAATTAATAAATAATGAGCCTCTTTCATCTGAAAGGAGGATATGAGAGGAATACACATCACTAAACAACTCATGACTTCTAACAATAGTCTGTTGAGCTAGCCACAATGGCCAAATTTAAACAAGCCACAGTTTACAAAACACAGTGGATGGTCTCACAAATCTCAAAATCAGACAAGTGATATTATGTTTACTGCCAATGTGTGTAGCTCTTCTTTTACAGTTGACCTTTGAGAAGGAGATCAGAATCACAAAGTAGGTGGCACCAGGATAGTAAATGATTCCTCTCGCATATATTTACATGTATTTAAAATGTCAAATTCATTAAATATAGTTAATATGATCATTTCTCAGTCATGTGTTTAACAGTCTTTTGTCATTTGTCCTATTAACAATACCAAATTTTGGTGATCTCTGTGGCTTTAGTCAAAGCATTCTGGACATCACACACTTTTATGAACTTTAGAGTATGCAAGTTTGACATAACGCACCATATGAGTTCAATACTATGTAATGAACATTCATTTGTCATTGAAATGCCAAGAAAAAACACATTGTTCACCAAAATAAATAGACAGAGAAAAGTTTGACATCAGCAAAGAAAGTTATCTATTTCTATTTTCAATTAAATAAAACAAATCCTGCCATAGTAAAAAGTAAATCAAACTTGGTTCTAAGAAAAAGCAAATATGTTTGCTTCTTTATGTTGATATTTTAAATACAAGGTCTTTTTTATTGTTATTATGAGGCTCTGATTCCTTTTCTTTAAATTCACAGGTTATTAATGTACAGTAATGTTGAAGGTCATGTAACACTGCCCTTTTCTAGATGAATTTTAAACAAATATTCTGGAAAAGATGTTAACATCTCTTACAGTATGTGAATTTTCTGTACAGAAAAGTACTTACATCTATGAAGGAAGCATTGATATAATCTGTGTACTCCTGACCTCGTTTCATTGAAAGAATCACTCTGTTAAAGTCATCTAAGGCACAAAAAAGTTACATTAGATTTTGTAAAATTCTAAATATTTTATAGTCAATAATAGCATATAAATTATGGTCAGCAGGCTTTTACAAAATTAAAGTTTAGTTATATTTCAGTCTGCAGTGCCACCTGCTGTTGCTTGTAAAATATTACAATATTCTTTTAGGTAAGTGTTTGTCAATTAAATTATACAATTTGTTTGAAAATGCAATTTAATGTCTTACAAGGGATTATTTGGATAACTCTGGCTTTCTTCATATTTGCTGGCAGATTACCAGTTCTCATGTTTTCTTTCATTATTCGAACATTTGTTAATTTCTAAAACAAAAGTAAAAATTAGACAATGACTACAAATGAAAATATAAAAACTCAATATGAGAAGAACAATAACTTCAATCAAAATGTCTTACTGATATTTTCTTCTGAAAAATTCTGCTTGCTAAACCAACATATCATTTCATTTGCACGGGAACTTTGTTACATACTTCCACATAAGGAAATTTTAAAATTGTTCTACAAGCCTTATAGGAAGTTAAGTGTAAGAAAGTTAAAAGCCAGTTCGTTGTACTAGTTAAGGTACTTTGGGGAGGGGGGGGGAGAGAAAGAAAAAAATACTGGTTTTTTTTTTTTATGAAATAGCATCAGCTGAAAAATTCACACAGCTATAAGAAGTCTAGAAGACTGTTTTATTGAAATACTGTTTGTTAGTAATTTTTCCTTCATCAATACAAGTGTATTTTTTAATGGGAATACTGAATATGAGTATTTTTTCATACTTTAACACTATAAATGTACTCATGTACTCCCAATCCATTTTTTCTTTTTTAAATATTTGCTTGCATGAGGTTTTTTTTAGTTTTTTCTTTATCGTGCCACTTTCATTTTATAGTACTTAGTTTAAATAAAAAATTAAAAGCCAAGAAATAAAAAAAAACCTTTAATTTTTAAATTTTACTTAACTTTTGATATTTATGTATAAATAGCATGACAGATATTGCTAAAACTATGAAATATCTTAGGAAAGAAAATTAATGTATTAAAAAGAAGCATTGGAGTCAATTAATAAAGCACACTTGTTTTATTTTATATCAATTTTTAAACTATTTAAGGCTTACTTTAAACTCTTCTTCCAATCCTATTTTAACAAGATTTGGTGTGGTGCTATTTGATTGCTGCAGATGTTTTTCTAAGGAGGATACATCTAGTTCTGTGTCACCATAGAGGTAGTATTCAAGTAAGGCTTGATATATGAAGGAATACTGCATCTGTAAAGAAACAGAACACTCTAAATCATGATCTTTGAAATATTTTTAGTTGAATAGTATTCAGCAACATTGTTTTAAAATTAAACATATCACTTATTTTTACAATGTTTATAACCTCCCCACAGTCCAAAAATCCTTTGGATTTGGGAATAATGAAATAAAGCTGAGAATAGAACATTACAATCATATTTAGAGAGTAGAAATCAAAATATAATTCCAATTCATTACTAGTGACATTCAATTAAACCATCCTGGAACAGCACTGCTTTCATTAATTTTCAGAATGCCTCTAGAATAGGGTTATTTGTAATTCAAGGGGTAAGGTGTTTCCAACAAATGGGGCTGCCACCTAGAAGCCTGTCATCTGGCCTACAATGTATGACCTTCATGAGGAGGTGGGACTTGGAAAAGGATTTCTCTATCGGATTGAAATGGATGGGTAGATTCCATTTTCATATGATGTTGTCTGATATATTCCAGTATTATGTTGCAAAAGGTTTAAAGGTGACAATTCGCACTTTGAAGTGAGCCAGGAACCTATTGGCAACCAATGTAACAAGTATAGGATAGGTATATTATCATTGACAGGACTGAACTGTCAAGAGTATTTTTAATTGCCCTGAAGGTATGGGCCATTTCTAACCTACATATTTCTTGCACACCCACAATCCTAGTGCGCATTGGTGAAATGCACTGTCCAAATTGTTGTCTGAGTAGCTGAATTTTCTGCAAAAGTTACAAAAGAGATTAATTCAAACTTTTCAGAGGTCACTTGGTAGCCTGAAGTCTCAGATTCTACACCTGAGACTCAAAGACCGAGAGTGATACCTACTTATTGCAATATAGCATAAATGTTCTCGTAACAAAAACAAAATAAAAAAGAGGTCAGGTGATATGGTAAAAGCTGCAAAGATTTAACAAGGAAATGAATACAATCCCTCCCATCTCCCATCAGCCTTAGTCTTAGCTACAAAAAATGAACTTACACAGAAGGCTTTTGCGGCAAATATTTTTAATAAGAAAAAGTGCTGTCCTCTGACTTTTTTTTTAAAAAAAACCACCTATTTGCTATGATCAGCTAGCTGCTACTTTAGCATCATTTGAAAACAATAGATGATGATTCTTCTAAACATCAGGATATCATCATGTCAGCAGTGAGAAAATGAGATATGTGATAATCTCACTGTGGATAAATACAACTGATTTAGGGAACAAAAACACCTAACACATTTGAGACTGAATACAATATCAAATTAAGTTGCTATGTAAATTATTTCTGTTTCTCTGTCATTTTCAAAGAAAGATTTTAACAGTGAGAAGGAGAAAATGTTCACCAATAAAAATTAACCTCAATTGATTAACATGCAAAAGATTCATATTGATGTAATGTAAAGAAGGCTTCCTATAGTTACTGGAAATAATACCGTGTTTCTTCGAAAATAAACCCGCCCCAGAAAGTAAACCCCAGCTGATTTTTGAGGGGTGGGCCTAATATAAGTCCTCCCCTGAAAGTAAGCCCTACTTAAGAGCCTGCATGGACAGTCTGCCGCTGATTCCGTCTGGTTTCACCAAAGACACGAAGTGGGGGGGGGAATCTGCCAGTGCCTCTGCGATGAGGCCAAGCCGATGGGGGAGGGGGGATCTGACCCATGATACCAGTATACTGGTTCCTTACTGCTGTCTGGCTTTTTCCGTGGCCTCATGGCAGTGGCATTGGGCACGACACGCAAGGGGGCAAATGGCTGGTTTCGATGGGCCATGGCTGTTTGTAGCTTCACGCGTCGCGCCCAATGACGCTGCCATGAGGCCTGGCGGATTCCCCCCCTCTGACCCATGTGCCAGTATACCAGTTCCTTACTATCGCCGGCTTGTTCTGTGGCCTCATGCAGCGGCATTGGGCGTGAGGTGGCAAATGGCAAACGGCTCTCCGGTTTTGTTTGCCACTGGCCGCGGCCATTTCCTGCCTCAGGCATCGCGCCCAATGCCGCTACCATGAGGCCTGGTGGATCCCCCCGACCCACACAAGGCCGTAGCCAGGCCTACCATATGTTAACCCTAACCTCCCCAACCCCAACCCTAACAGGAGATGAGAAGCCCTGGGGGAAAAAAACAGAAAAACCTGGGTGGGAAAAAAACGGGTTTTTTTTTTTCCAAAGTAGTTTGGAAGCAAACGGGGAAAAAACCCTTTTTGTTCACAAGTTTTCCAGGCTTTTTCCAGGCTTTCCCATCTCTAACCCCCAATGTCTAACTCCAACTCTAACCCACACTCCACCCAGGGCAACCACAATGCACCCACACTCCACCCTGGGCGCCCACTTCACCACCCTCCCTCCCCAAGCCCCACCCCCACATGCTCGCAGCCTACTGGTACTGGCAAAAGGTAAGCCCTCCCAAAAGTAAATCCTAGTGCTTACCTCAGAGCCCAAAAGGAAGTAAGACCGGGTCTTACTTTCGGAGAAACACGGTATGTATATACTGTATGTATTATTACTTACATCCGTTTGAACCATCTGTGGACGCTGGCTGCGAATTCTTGACACAAACTCGAAAACATCAACTTTTTGTTCAGTATGCATCATGTCAATCATGGCATCTATTACTATGAATGTGCCTGTACGACCCACACCAGCACTTGGAAAAAAAAACATAGTTGCAACTAAGCAGACCACAATGGAATAATGCATCTTAAACTGCAACAATACTGTATATCTTACTTCCAAAACATTATTTCTTTGTCTTTATTATATTGCCAATAGCTGAACCAATTTCTGGACCCATTTCAGTCAGGTTTCATACAAGGGTGTTGAGGAAGTACACAATTTGGGGGTCCTCCTGGATTCATGGCTCTTGCTCAAAGAGCAGGTGGCAGTTGTGGCTAGGAGAGTCTTTGCACAACTTCGTTTTGCATTAGTTGCCTCCTGGATTAAGGCCCTGAGCATAGTCCCTAGTCATCTGTAAGCTGGATTACTGCAACATGCTCTACATGAGGCTACCCTTGAAGAGTACTTGGAAGCTGAAACTGGTGCAGAATGCAGTGGCGTGCACAGTCCTGGGAGCCTCTAGGAATGCACATATAACACCACTACTGTGCGAGCTGCATTGGTTATCAGTTTACTTTTGGATCCAGTTCAAAGTGTTGTTATCTTTAAAGCCCTACATTAAATGGGTCAAGAGTATCTGAGGAGTGTCTTTCCACAATGGGACTAGCCTGCCCCACTCACGCCAGAGAGAAGAGCCTTGCTATGGATACCATCTGCTAAGGAATTCCAGCAGGCAGGTTCAAGGAGAAGAGCCTTTTCTGCTGTGGCTCAATCCCTGTGGAACACTCTACTACCAGTAGTAAGAACTTCTCCCACCCTTTGGCCTTCCAAAAGGGTATCAAACTTTGCCAGTTGGCCTGGGGCCCTGAGGGAGGCGCTTACTGCTAGAAGTGGCTGACAGGGTAAGAAGACCGCATTTCCATCCTGTCCATCTCTTGGTTCCAGTTTCAGTATAGTTTTACAATCATAATCATAATCAGTGTACAGTTAATGTTTTAATTATTTTTTGTTTATTTTATAACTCGTAAGTCACTCAGAGTCACCTTATAGGGTGGCATAAAAAAATGAATGAATGAATGAATACCAGTTCTGTTGTTGATAACATTTGGCATCCATTTTTGTGCTCCTTGACTTCAGCAGTTCTTGATATCACTAACCACAGTACTCTTCTTAATTGGATGTGGTGAAAGCCCTTCATTTAAGTGGCTCCCAGGTGCAATTCAAGGTTCTGGTCACTGCCTATAAACCCCATCATATTATATGGCCTCATTATCTGAGGGCCTGCGAATCTCCAATAGTTTCTGCTCTCCCCCCAGGTATGTTCAAGCAGAGTGCATGTGTTCCAGGTCCCTTCCATTAAACACTGCCAACCTGTAGCACCAACGAAGTGTGCCTTTCTGCCTCTGCCTCCTCCCCCCAGAGAAACATATGGTACCCACTCTCCTGAGGTTTCATTCCCAGGTTTGGGGTCAGTGTGTTCATTGATACATTTGTAAATCCCATGTTATATTTGTATGGATGATTGTTCTGGTTGTTTTAACCCAGGCTGTTTGTTTATTTATTTATTTACTGGATTTTGTGAGCTGGTAGTTTGTTTACTTACTTACCTACTTAACTGAATTTTGTAAGCTGACCGAAATCTAATTACATATATACAGACAATCCTGCTTAACCTCCTGAACTACCACAAGAGGGAGCACAATTATCAAAGATTGCTATTTAAATTGCCATGGCAAATAATCTTCAGCCTTCTTTGAAAAGAAAAAGGCATGGCATCCTGTGCTAGGCAGGGACTTTTCCTATGTATTATATCAGTTACTTGTTTTTGCTTATGATATCATTGTAACTTCCTCTCTCCCTCTAATTCTGCCACTGCTCATTTTTTTAAAATGAGCAATTTAAAGTTTATTAATGACATGTTTTTATTTTTGAATTTTGATACAGAAACTCAGCTTCCCTTCAATGTTCTCTCTATATATTACTGAGCAGAAGACTGTGGAATATTTTACTAAAATTAGTATACAGGAGTCTATAATTTCCAAGTATTATTTTCCTGTATTTTTATATTACATCTAACCTCACTGTATCTCTTAAAGGAGCCACCAGATTTCTGTGAATGGAAAAATGGGGTAGTTCTTGTTTCTCTTTTACACACCTTCCAACATTTGTTCCATGGAGCATCCTTTGGATTAGTGTGGGCTGTTAATCCAACGCCCGGACACTGAGAAGGATAAACATTTCCCATTCCACATAGATACATACCTACAGTGAACCACTATTGGTCCAGCATGTGCAGGATTCAATGACTTGACTTTCTTTAGGAATTTAAGCATTCCAATAGGTGTAAAAGGCACTCCAAAATCAGGCCAGCTGGTGAAATGAAGCTGAGTGACAAGTCTCGGAGCTTTACAGCCATCAGAAACCTGCTGAAGGTCCAGAAACAAAATATGAACACAATCAATTACATTTTAGATTGAAGTCAACCAATAGTTTAGTTACTTGTTACTTGACTTTTTTCTTCCTCTGCAGAATACACATTAAAGAGAAAAATTAAAGCAGATACAAAATTAATCATGCACCAAAAGCATTTGTAGATGAATTATGTTCAATAAACAGATTTATTTTTTCCACACTGACATCCCAACTTGGAATATTCTCCAGGTTAAATTTGTCAGGCACCAATATTATACCCTGAGTTTAAAAAAATTGTCTGAAATTTTTACATTTTAATATACTGTCAGAACAATCATGATGCTGAATCAGACCAGTAGCCAAGCTAATACAGCTAAGTCCTCACAGTAGCAAATCAGATATCCACAGGAAACCATATGAGAGCTACAAATGTAGTATAGCAATAGCAACAACATTTAGGCTTATATACTGCCCCATAGCACTTTGCAGCACTTCCTGGGCAGTTTACAATGTAAGCATTATTTGCATACTGCCCCCAACAATCTGGGTCCTCATTTTATTGACCTTGGAAGGATGGAAAGCTGAGTCAATCTTGAGCCCTGTCAGGATCAAACTACAGGCTGTGGGCAGAATTTTCCTGCAATACTGCACTTTAACCACTGCACCACCAGGGCTCCCTGATGTATATCACATTCAATAATATTTCTACAAATTTGTCTGATTAAAGCCAATAACTTCCCACCATACAGTACAAGAGCAGGTATAAGTATCTGCCCATAGTTTTAAATTTCTATTGCATCTGATTCTATTACTCTCATTTTATTGTTTATACCATTCTGAAAAACATTATTATTGAAGAAGGCATCATTTATATTGTCATTTCTACAGGATTTCTTATGATGTCAACATAATCTGAATTTTGTAGAAAGCATTAACTCAGTACAGCCATCTATGATCAATTACATTTTTGGGGAATCATGAACTCCCAAAAGGGACTCCAAACAAGGCACTAGTAGAACATCAGGATCAAAGTATGCACAGAATTTCAAATAACATCTCAGTATGAATCCTAAAATAATATCAAGAAAATATAAGTGAAAATTAAATAAAGTTGAGTTTTTATCCTTCAACAAAAACATATAATTCTAAATATTCTTTATTCTAAAAACAGGGTGAGCAATAATTAATTATATTTTAAAGCAATAATAAGAGAAAGTGAAATACCGGCTGAATACAAAACTTTCGAATGGTGTAATCTACAAGAACTATGCAGTCCTCCACAGAAACCCGGATGCTTCCATAGGTCCAGCATCCTTGATCAGGCCAATACTGGAAACATTTGTCCTATGTAAATGTTAAAACACAAACATACCACATCAGCATTTTGTATGTTTCACCCAAACGAACAGGTTAAAAACATACAATTGTGTTGCAACTATATGGAAAAAAAAAGGGGACTAATTCTGAAATTGAAACCAAACACAACCATATATCTCTAAATTATATTCAAAATAAGATCAGGGTAAGTTGTGACATATCATAGCACTAATATTTGTTGAGATGTAACTCTATCATCAACTATGTTTGATTATTGTACAGATCCATTTCTTCAAGTCTGGGTCTATTTAGAAGATAAAAGAACTTAATATAGTTTTGAACTAAAGCTTAGAACAGAGAGGTAATTTTATGTCATCTTTCAAAAATATAGCCTACATACATCTTTTTTTCTCTCATTATGTGCCAGGAAAAGTCATTCTTGAGCAAAAAAAAAACATGCTTCATTTATCACAAATCAGAATTCATTAGCTACTGCTACTTACAGGTATATTGCAGGATACAAATTTCATATTGAATTTAATCAATGTTATTCAAATAGTAATAATGATGGTAGAAGGAAAGTTGGACCTTAAATGTGCTACTAACATTCTTTGGCGCTATGAAATTGTAAATTTTGTCTATCAAACAATGCCAGAAAATCAGACAAAGAAAAATATGTAAGGTCAAGTATTAAAATTACTGCAGTGCTGTACTGTATCAGAAAGACTGACATTTTACTGGCAAGATGATATAGGAAGTGGTTATGTTACTAATAGTTTTGTGGGCTATTGGACTGCTTCAAACCTATTGGAGGGAAATAAACTTTGAAATGTCTTACCTCTTTTCTCTCTTTCACATTTGTTAACATGACAATAGTTGCAGACTTCTGTTCCCATATCATCCTCCAGAAATCATTTACTGTATCCTGTTTAGGACCTAGATATAGAAAATAACTACTGAATTAACAGCTATACAGAATACAGAAAAGTGTTTCTCATCTTATCTACTGAGAAGAATATCAAATTCTATAAGAAATGCTCAAAGGGGTTTACAACATTCAGAAAGCCCAAGGAAAAGAAACAAATTAAAAATGCATATTAAAATTGAAATAAACTGGCCAACTGGGATTCAGATTTCACAATAAAAATGTTTCACTGTTTCCAGCAAATAAACTATCCCTCGTATTAGCAAATCTGAAAGAGAAACTCTATACTATTTTTGTTATTTTAAAATACATTCCTCCTGAAGCTTCAGGCTGAGGTATAAAGTGATAAAAAAAATTGTGCAGTGGCCCTGAATCCAAAGTTTATTCTTGCTAGTGAGGTGAATATATCACAAGTAAATTTTAATTGTAAAGACACATTCCCCCTAATCCTTCATTTCTTAGAAATATAAAGTTTAATTGGCTCAAGCAAACCAATTCCGGCTTGTGTTCCACTGCACTCTTCTTGCATTTTAACAGAAAAATGTATACATTAGCATAATTGGGCAGTTACTTTCCTATTCTCACTCAAAAAATAAAATGAAATGGAAACAGTAGAATTAAAGAGATTTTGACATCTAATGTAAATATATTTGTATAATCCTCAACAGATCATAGACCACATCAATTCCTTCAGTACATATTTTTCAATTGGAAAATTGGATTAAATACACATGCGCACACACGCAGATACACAAACACATGGATGGTGTACCAAAAGTGAGACCCCCATAGACAATTTATTATATAAATTACATTAAATATTCAAATATGTTGCCATTTTCCTATTTAACTAGGACCTTCCCCCCAAAAAGTTTACATCTTCATTGTTTTCCTGCAAACTATAACTTTGCTAAACATGGTGATGAAATTATATTTGCCATATTAATATTTAACACTAATTCAAACTTTTCATTTTTACTTTCTAATGATTCTTATTAAGTTTGATAGTGGTTAAGGAACCAGGCTAGAAACTGAGAGACCGGGGTTTAGTTTTATTTTCAACATGAAGCCAGAAAACTGCAAGAACTTGTCTCACAGTCACCTGTGAGTCAGCATTGACTTGGAAGTACATACACATACACACAAACAGTTCTCTACTAACTCTTCCTTAGTTCTGTATATCTCTAATTCTTATCCCAATGTCGTATAAAGAGTGAAGTCAAGGCAGATTGCATACTTCTCCTTTTCCTTTCATACTATGTACCACTTTTTCCTCCAGTTCAGTTCTCAGTAACTTCTTATTCAATCTAAAGATTCTTCAGAAAAACACTTACGTGTTATGGTACACTCATTAACCTTAGAATAAATAAAACCAATATTACAAAATCCTTAAATCTTACTTTAGACTAAATGTAAAAGGAAACTAAATATTTCTGAAATACTTTTGCATATGCAAAAGTACAAAATAAAAACTTTTTAAAACATTTGTCAAACAATAGAAACCAAAAAATACCTTGAGCAGCTATAAATTTATTCTTTTCCTTGTAGCCCTATGATAAAATAAAAAATATGTATGTTATTTTTACAGGAATATATAATAAAGATGCATTTAAAAACAGTCTGTAGTTATTCTGGAAAAATAAGTAATTGTATAAGAAAAGGATTTCACTTACATCTATATATGAAGCATTAATGTAGTCTGAACACTGAAATCCATCTATCTGCATTAAAGTTACTCTGGAATGATCATCTGTAAAAATGAACACTCAGTTAGAACTGTTTATTTCCAACATGGAAGAAATGTGGATAAAGCTCTAAATGTCTAATTTCTTTCTGAAAAAAAGCTAAACTAAAAAAAGTTGATACAACAATGCATGATGATTTTTTAAATATTATAGCTTCTATATGAATGATACCATGCACTCATCTTACTAAAATAATGGTTTTTAAAGCATCAGTTTAGCAATGTATCATGAATATAAATGCAAAATCTTAGAAAGTAGGAGAGAATGATTAATAGCAACATAAGTTATCATGAATTAAAATCCCATGTTGTGTTAATTTCATTGGCTACCTGTTCAATGGTGGCATTAATTTTACCTCTGCAAATGGACACAGACCAAGTAATTTAGGGACAACCTCTTTACAAATAAAGCTATGACACTCTTTTTTCTGATAATGATTCCTAGATTAGGAACATAAAAAGGTCTGATGTCCTCATACAACACTCCCCTGTTGTTGTTGTTCTAGAAATAATTAGTAGACATCAGAATTAGTAACTGATCTCATGAATGTGTCTAATCCCTTTTACAATTATTTAAGGACTCTTTCTCATACCACAAATGATGTGTTATCTCATGTCTTTAAAACAGAAGGAAAATATATGACATGAAAAGCTGCTATTCCCATAGCATTCCTTTTGATACTCTATTGAAATAAAGCCAACAACATTGGTACTCTCAAATGTTGATGGTGGGGATTATAACCTTGTAACTCTAGTGAGGAGAGAAGCTGGCATGAGGACTGGAAGTGGGAGCTCAATGTTGGGGAATCTATATTCTTCAGACTCAGTTACCCATCTGTGATACCTAGGCTGAATCACTGCACCAGCTGATGCCACCCTTCCCTACTCCCTGGCCCCTGGCCATTCTAATTGGGCATGGCTTCCAGTGTGGTCAAAAACGACTTCTTATCAATTTGGTCACTACTGAATCTGCTTTGGAAGCTCAAGAACAGAAGAAATATTATTGTTTAATACTTCTAGTAGAACCTTATCACCACCTCAGATAGTAACATCTGGTAAGACCCTCCCATAAGGGAGACAAATAAAGATAAAGCAGCTTTTTAATTCTGCCCAAATTAATATAATTAATCACATTTAAATTAATGTAAATTTGTTCACTTCTTCCACTGGATGATTTCCAGACTACCTTACAAATATTTACTTATTAATACTACTGAATTATATTTTGGATTCTAGCACTGGAATCTAATCCTCACTTTACATTTTCCTATAGGAGTATTAATTTTGTGGAAGGTTTTCCATCAGATCACAATTCCTATGAGTGAAAAAAAAAAGCTGCAGACAAGACTTGTTCTTTTCAACAGCCAAGGCAGAAATGGCCACAGAGGCACACAACTTTATGGCTGGGTGGGAGGAATGTTCCTGCAGTAGGCTATATGAAGACCTGTAAGTCACCAACCTACATCAGGTTTGTCTACACAGCACACAGACTGCTGTTTACATAGGAAGCTTTTATAGAGATGGTGATCCTAGCAGAAGTCTGGGGAAGAGGAAATGGACAGTGGTACGTCCCTCTTTCCCTTAGGTTCATAATGAAATGTATCCAAATATTTAGTGTGCTACATCAGCTAATCTTAAACATTCTTTTTAATATTTTGCCTCATACTTGGCATGAAACACTTGTGTACGGTGGTGTGACCCTTTCTATCTTTAGCTAAACCATCTGGTATAAACAAGACATTTCTTGCCTTTGGTGTGGCTTTGTTTTGGCACTGCTAACTGAAATCTGTCAAGAATAAAATAATCCTTGTGCTCTTGTCAAGGTCAGGTGGACATGTTGATATGAGATACCTATATCCCTGCATTTGGTATAAATGCCTATACATGTACACACATGATTATTTGTTTTCTATGATCTACATAAACCAATCAGAAGCTCCTCTAGAATAGAACCTCAGTGCAGACCTACCCTGAGAGGTGATGCATATTTGTCAGTTTGAAGAAGGGATCTTAGATGCTAATATAACAATCTTTGAAAGCTATATTCTATTTTTTCCCATTGTTTATCATACTGCCTTGGAATAAAACCTTGATTAGCCATTTGAGCGTGCTTATTGTTCTGAAAGTACCCATAGCCAAAGCAGGATAGCTTTAATACATTTTCCAAAGGAAAACACTCCTTTCTTGCCTGATCGCCTTGATCTTATTTCAGCCTGGACCCAAGACAGAAGCTCCTTAATGACCACAGGCCTGCTCCTTCTCTGCCGCTTGCCAGCTAAGCCTCGGCCGGTGCAGGGGGCGGAACCACGCATGCACGGCGCTCCCGGGCAGGGAAAGTCCTCGACTTACAACCGGTTGGGTAGTCCTCGACTTACGACCGGTTTAGTCCTCGACTTACGACCGGTTTAGTCCTCGACTTACGACCGGTTTAGTCCTCGACTTACGACCGGTTGGGGGTTGCGGCATTAAAAAGGTTGAGAACCACTGGTCTAGCTTTTTGGAAAAGAGGCAATTTGGCTTGCTACTATTCAGGGACTGCTTTTGACATTTTATCCCCTGCAGACAAAACCCAGTCCACCCCAGCAGCCAGGCCTTGTAAGCATCTAGAACAAAAAAAGTGGTGAAGAAGAACTGGTGGGGGCAGGGGGAGTTGAAGCTTTCCAACTAAACAATTCTGGGGCTATTTGCTGCAATGTGGGGTGGAGGGCAGGAAAAGGGCAGAGATGGGAAGGGGAGATAGGAAGGTGTGGGAAGTTGGAAGCAGCCCACTATATTACTGAAGCTTGGCACAGGAAGAGACCAAGCCTGGGATGGGATAGATACTTAGCTAATGATTGATAAAATTCACTTAGTTGCCGAGATTGTGGTTGCTAAGTAAAATAGTCGTGTGACATCTTGCTTTTCAGTCACAATGACTTATGTTGGCAATCCTGTCCCAACTATGTTCAAAAGTCCAGGACTACTTGTGTATGAATGCATACATATACAGTAGTATAGAGGCCACCTGATTCCCAACAACCCTGGGCAGCTCATAAGAAAAACAAGCAGCCAAAAATAAATCATAAAGAACATGAAGACAAAAAAATACTTTTTTGAAAACTATCTAACCATCACCCTGTCCCAAAGCCTGAGAGAACAGCTAAGCATTTAATAATTTTCCTGCATGACCTCAGGATGGAATGATCCAGATCTCTACAACTGTAGAAAGCAGAAACTCCACAGCACAGATTTCACATGGTTTCTGGGTCCCAGTAGACAAGGCCCAAGGATGGGATCCAAAGCATATTGAATGTGCCTGATATCACTGGATGGACAAAAACAACTGGAAATAGTACCACAGACAACAACCAAGCCAAACCCATGAAGGACTTTATAGCTGATAACCAGGACCTTGAGTTGTACTTGGAAGTTAATCAGTAACTAGTAAAGCTCATGAAACAGTTGGGTCACATGGGCATATTGAGGCATGCCTGTTACTACCCATGCCACTGAATTCTAAATGAACTGTAGCTTCTGAGTAATTTTCAAGGGAAAGCCTTATACAGCGTGTTACAGTAATCGAATTGTGAAATCATTAAGGCACGAATGACTATCTGAAGGACCTCCTAGTCCAGGAAAGGATACAAGCGGCACACTAGATATATCTGTGGAAGGATCCACTTAGCTGCAGCCTCCATTTGCAGGAGCTGTAAATTTAAGATGACCCTAAGATTACATACCAGTTTGATGAACACATGCAGTCCCATCCAAAACCAAAGATAGAAGATCCCCAGGCCCAGGGGGCCCAAAATCTTAGGACAGGATTTAACTTAAGTGTGTTCCTTTTCCATCCAGTTTTGCACAACCTCCACATACTGGGACAGAAGCTTGACAGCATCAACTTGCTTGTCCTGGAATTTAGATGCATTTTGGGGTATATGTACTGCACTGATGATACTTGACTCTGAACTGACCTCACACAGCATTTCTATGTATATGTAAATAAAAGAGTGGCATTTGAGATGCTGTGGACTAACTGAACTAACCATACACATAAAAGAGAGAAGCATAGCAAAACAGTGCCCCCACTCAAGCTTTGCAGCCAGTCTAAAAGAATACCATGATCACCTGTATCAAAAACCACTGAGAAATCAACAAACAGGAGGATGAATCCACTACCCCATCTAATCTTGCCACAGGTCATCAACAAGCATGACCAAAGCTTTCTCTGTGCAGTAACCTACCTGAAATGAGCCCAGACAATCTGTCTTCTCCTGGATCCTCTGGAGCTGAAGCCCCACTACCAAGTACATTTTGGTTGTCCAAGGAGTTGCAAGAGATGAAGAGCCAGAAGAGATGTTTGGAGCACTAAGGATGGAAGATTAAAAGCCGGAGACTGGGCAGAAATTGTCCAGGGCTTTGATGACTTCTTGAGAAAAGACCTGCCAGTGGAAGACCTTCCCCCTCAAAGAAGCAGGTATTGCAGGTCACCTCCTGGACCTTGACCAACCAGGAAAAATATGAATCTAACAACAGGTAGCTGAACTCAGAGTTCAGGAGATCCTGGCTACTTCTTCATCAGTCACAGCCACAAAAAATCCTATGGGACTCCACCTAAATATCTCCACTGGACCTGTACAACTAGAGTCCAACTCTGAGTAAATCTGAATGATTTTATCCACCAGATAGCAAAATGGTTCTTAAAATAGCATATCGGCCTTATTCACATTCAATCAGACTTGCTCCTAATTTTCCACCACTAGTGCTTCAGGCATTTCTTCTGGCACTTCATCAACTGCACTGCAGGAGTGATGCATAGGGAGAGACAGCAAAGGAGCAATCCAATTCAGGACCTCAGCTATCTACCTGTTCCAGCTGAACTGCAACCGTATCCTCATGGAAAACCTCAAGGTCCCTCTGTAACCTATCCAGGTCCCAGAATTTGTGAAGAATTACTTCCTTTAATTGGAAAACTCCAGTTAATTTTACAAGAAGTTTCTGGCAATTTTATTTCCTATATAATCCCCAGAAACTAATGAACTAAGTTTCTGGGCAACCAGCCAAGACTTCAGCAGCAGATTAGAATTTTTAAAAAAATGATCTTTCAAAAATGTGAAATTACCAGCTATGTGGCATGCAACAAAAGAACTTTCTAGAAAAGCAACAAAACATTCCCTTGACAGTCTAGTGCTCTTTTTATTTGTATACACTCTAAGGCAGGGGTGTCAAACTGCCAGCCCACAGGCCGGACACATCACAAGGAAACCGCGCCCACCCCATTGCCAGCAATGGGGGAAACGTTCCGATACATCACGCGACGTCACATGACGTCGCAAATTTGACATGTCTGCTCTAAGGCAATACATGATTTTATTGGCTTATATTAATATGAATGATTTCATTTAAAATATCCACTTTTAGCAAGTGAACTGGCTTGTTCATTTGCTAACACCAAAGATAAGGAAAAGCAGATATCATTAGAAACAACTTTGTAAAAGCAATATTGTAGGACAGGTTGATTAGGGAATTGATGCTAGCTAAGTCAGGAGAATGGTACTCTGATGTTTCCTCTAATTTCATAGCAACTGTAGTTATTACTTTTACACCACACTGTTGATAATTTATCTCTTATTAAATATGCAAATATATATGTATTGGCCTGGGTCAGATATATAAGTGTTATTACTTTAATTCTTTTGTTATAATCTATTACATTTTGAATTACAAGCTTCCTAAGGTAAGTATGCATGTACAGTATGTATGCATGTACCTATGTATGTATGTATCATATTTATATGGCTGCCTATTTCATGAAATGTGACTCTGAGTAGTATGCAATCAAACCATAAAATCAACTTTTTTTAAAAAAAAATGAACAAATATAAAAATAAAAATTATTATTAAAAGGCTTAGGAGAAAGCATCAGATACCACAAGCAATGGAACCACCTCATCAGATCACCATTCCCTTGTGACCCACAGGCCTGTTGACACAACCAGGATTTGAGGGACTTCTGGAAGTCCCGGTCAGCAGAGATGGGGGCAATCTCATTTTGGGAGTGAACTTTCACAGAGTAGGTGCCATAGCAGAAAAGATCCATCTCCTGGGTCCACCAGATGTTTTGGCAGAAGGGCCAAAACATACCTTTTCTTTAGGACCTCATGGGATGGGCAGATGTAATCAGTTTGCTCAAATGACCTGGCCCCCATGGCATGAAGGGTTTTAAAGGTCAAAACAGCACCTTGAATTGGACCCTGAAGCAGGCAATGCAGCAGATGGAACAGGCGTGTAACATGTGCCACTCTAGGGCACACAAAACTGCCCACTCCACCATCTTCTGTATTAGCTGAAGCTTCCTGATACTTTTCAAGGACAGCCCTATGTATTAGATAGACATTAAAATAGTATATCCAGGACACAAGTGAACATGAGCAGAACTCCCTGTTCAGGAACAGACACAACTGCAACATAACACAAAGCTGTACAAAGACTTCCTAACCACAACTGCTATCTATTCTTTGAGCAAGAGTCATGAGTCTAGGAGGACCTCCAAGATCAGCCCTGGTCTGTCTGGTGCAGTACAATGCTACCCATTACCAAAACTGACAAGCCCCATAAAAAATCAGAGCCATTCAAACTTGCCAGAGTTAAGTTGAAGCCTGTTGTTTCCCAATCAGATCCCCATAGTCTCCAGGCACTTGGATATGATATCAATAGCATTGTTTAATTTGCTTAAGGGGCAGAAATGTATAATTGGGTATTATCAGTGTACTGATAATACCTCACCCAATGGTGACAGGTAAGCTCACTCAGCAGCTTCAGGGTAGATATTGAATAGGAGCTAATAGAACAGAGGTCCCCAACCTTTTTGGTTTGGTGGTCCAGAAAGGGAGGCAGGCACCATTACGCATGCGTGCGTGAGCACAAATGTGGCCGCACAAGTGCAAGTGCCACAAATGGGGCGGCTCTAGCACCAGCGGGAAGCTCAAGACGGTGCTAGCGCCAGCAGGAAGCTCATGGCGGTGCTAGTGCTGATGGGATGCCCAGGGATGGGGCAGTGCTAGCACCGGCGGGATGCTCGGAGCGACGCTAGTGCCGGTAGGACAGTTGGGGCAGGGTGATGCTAGCACCGGCGGAATGCTCGGGACGGCGCTAGTGCGAGTGTGGGGGGTGAGTGCACGCACACATATGTGTGCACTGGCCATCCCTTCACGTGTCCCGGTGGCCAAGAGACCATGGCCCGCTAGTGGGCTACAGCCCACAGGTTGGGGATCCCTGTAAATAGAGCACTGAACCTATAGTACCTCCCATAATAAGGGTGGAGGGCAGAATTTCTCCCCCCTTCACCACCAACTGTATCTACTCCAGAGAAAGGAGAACCAAGACAACAGAGTGCTGCCCACCCCCAATCCCTAGACCTAGTACAGAAGAATATCATCAAAGGCTGCTAAGAGGTCATGGACCATTCCTGTCCAGCTCTTGCTACCTAAAAGCATGTCTAATGCTATTTTCATCCCATATTCAGACCTTAATGCTGACTAAAAGGATTGAGATGACTTATAAATATTATTAAACAAATAAATATATGCTTATACCACATTAAATTTATCAGCCTTTGCTGATAAATTTAACATGACCAGCTACCTGGTCATATTGGACTATTTAGAATTTTGAATTATATATCAGCAATACTTACAAGGTAATATGTTGGGGTATCTGTTTTTTTCTCTGTTTTCCTCTTTGTTTGCCATCTCAAGTGATCCTTGCAAATATCCAGGTGGCAATGACTATAGAAAATATAAATTGTTTGACTTAAAACAGCAACCAATAACAAAGTTGACGGTTAAAATACATTTTTATACTTTATAAAATTTTATATTACCTATATCAGAATATTAAATGTCATACATACTGTACATCCTTAAAGTCATCTCAAAAATTATTGAATGCACCAAGCAAAGAACAAACTCTATTCCTACACTAGATAGTCCTCTTTTTTTGCTGTTTTTTTCTTGTGTGATACAGACTTCTTATCTGAAAATAACTGAGGCCTTAACCACTACACAAAATTGGCTTTTCCCACTACTGAGTTAAGGAGCTACCCGTGATTCATGCAGGCTGTAGCCACTGCAACCTTTATTCTTCCTCTAAAGAAGATAATTCCAAATCACTGCTGAATGGTATTGTCCTGAGTGAAGCCAATCCAGACTTTATAGACAAGAGAGCTGACTTTATCTTCTGGCCTTGTGTCCCCAGGCGACAGGGAAAACATCAACCAATCATAACACTGAAGCCAGAATGAAGGAGGGCTGATTTCTCAACTCTGCCTGCCCTTCTTTGAAGGATTGTTTATCTGCTTCTCAGCACAGACCCCCTGTGAGAATTAGCTCACTTCATATTCAAAAATTAATATAAACTCAAAATTAATTCAATAAATTCAAAATCACACAGAAAGATACCAAAGCAGAAATATCCCTCAAAAGAAGAGAAAGATATTTCCAAGATCCTGCATCCGGTTAAGTCTTATAAAGTGGGAGAACTAAAACTGATAACTTGAAGACCTGAAACTAATAAACCAGAAATGCAATTCTGTCAGAAAATTACTGTGTATAATTTCAAATTTAATTTGCACCTAGCATACTTTTGGCCAATCCCTATATCCAGATCTGAGCAAACACACAGGCCACTCAGTATAACTAGGAGAGGCAAAGGGGGACAGGGGGAGAGGGAAGGGGGAGGAGAGTTAATTCACAGATTCTTTTTCTTCATGAGATATAATAATGGAGCTCTGCCGTCTTTCTGTTGAAGCATGGAGAGAAACTGGTAAAAAAAAACTGGGAGGATGGTTATGAAAAGGACTCAGAAAGAAAAGTGCAAATGAAAGCAGAAAATTCTGGGAGGAAAAAAAAAAGGCTGATCTGAAGCTGGATAATGATGGTAGGGTGAATTAACCTGCCCATCCCTTCCCAAATACAATTCAGATGACACCCACAATAAGTCAGATGACCTTACACATTTTGCACATCTTGAAGCTGCGGCAAGAGAGTGTTAACTTTAAACCTGAGACATCTAATTATAAATTACAGCTATTTCACTCAGCGAGAGCTTAGGATAAACTGCAGGTGAGGATCAGGTTCTATAAATACTTCTTGGTTGTTTAATGGAATAAAATGCACCCCGTAAACTACTTACTCTATTATTATATATATCTCACAGGGAGAGAATATACCTTTTGAATTACATAGGTCCAGGTTAGACAGGATAGAATTTATGTTGTATTTTTACAACTAGTAAATGTCAGTTTACAAATAAATGTATTTCTACAACTGATTTTATAAGAACTTAGGGTATTTGGATGGAGACTTACATTAATCTACTTTAACCCATTTATATTACTGGTAAACTGATCAGAATATTGATCATATACTATTTGCAATTCGAAGGAAGATCACCCTTTGGTCTTACTGCAAATACAATAACAAAAGTGGGTGTATATGGATGTTTGAAAACCCTAATAAAATAATAAGGGGAACAAAGCTTATAACTTATATAGAGAGAGCAGGGCTTTTCAACCAGTGGTACGCGTACCACCGGTGGTACTTTAGCACGTGGTAGATGGTACACAAACCCTAGCCAAGTATAGCGGGGGACGGAACGAGCTAAAGCGGCGCTGCACAGGACTGGAGGAGATCAGCTGGAGCTGCACAGCTCGACAGAAACCCCAGGATCTATGCGAGCGGCTGCATGCTGATTGGAGTTTCCGGCGCACCCGGAAGAGAAAGGGAGGAAGAGGAGGGTGGAGAGAGGAAAAGCTATAAAAGGAGCAGGTTTTGGTAGGAGGAAGAAAAAAAACACAGAGAAAGAGAGAGAAGAGGGTTTTGTTAGCAAAGTGGTGAGGAGAGAGCGTGCGGCCTTTGTGAGCAAAGTGTGAGTGACTGAAAGAGCGAGCCAGGAGCTTTTGTGAGCAAAGTGTGAATGAGTGAGAAAGCAAGTGAGAGGCTTTTGAGAGCTGAGTGAGTGAGCGAGCGAGAGGCTTTTGCAAGCAAAGTGTGAATGAGCAAAGCATGAATGAGCGAGTGAGAGAGTGAAAGGCTTTTGCAAGCAAAGAGAGAGTGAGCAAGAGAGCGAGTGATGGGCTTTTGCGAGCAAAGGGTGAGGGGGGGCTTTGTGAGTAAAGGGTGAGAAAAAAAGAGAAAAGTGAGGGGGAGAAGGGAAAAAGAAAAGGAATTGACTTCTGACTTGCTCTGTTGCAGTAGAAGGAAGCATTAACATTGAATCTCAACTTTTTACTTTTCCCTAATATTATAAACTAGCCAATTCTATAACAACAAATGAATCTAACCAGTAAAGCCCAACACCCCCCCCCCTTTTTAGTCAAGTTTTTGATACCTTGCTAAGCACTGGTGGTACTCGAATATTGTTATGTCCTAAAAGTGGTACAATCTGTGAAAAGGTTGAAAAGCCCTAATATAGAGCCCCTCTGTGAGGAAGATGGACAGTTAAGAGTTTGATTGATAAATAAATAATCCTGCTCTTTATCATCATTAGGTTTAAATCAGATGTGCACTTTGAAGAATTTTCTTTGAAAACCAGAACAGACGAGACTGTAGATTTAGTGTTTACTAGCGAATAAGGAAGTCTCTTATATAGGTTACAATCTGTTGCCACAACATAAATGTGTCATATTTGTTGCTTCAATATGTACTCTTGCTTTGGCTTTGCAATTTTTTTTCTTTAAACAGAAAACAGTCACACACACACCTCTCTCTCTAACACACACACACACCCAAACAGGAACATAAAATAAATAACTGAAAACTGACCATGAATTACTATAATATACTATATATTATTTTGATACTCTGGTTTTCCTTAATTTCACTTCAATATATTTGGCAAAAATAAAAGTAAGAAGTGAGCTTTTATGGAAGCTTTAAAAAAATTACTTTATCCTTTGAGCATTTTCTTTTCCTTTGCATAACCAAACAAATTGTGTAAAACTGGAAAACTGAACTTCCCTTTTTTATGTGAGGCAAGGGAGATTTTTTTAAAGGCTTGTTTCTATTTCAGTATTTCTCCAGAAAGTCGCTTGAGAAACAAACACAGAACAAGCATAAAATTAACTTTCACACCCATTTTAAGGATGACCATTTTCAATGTAGATTCGCATTTTCATCTTTTCCTAACGTATTTAGCCACACAACCCAATATACTCACATTAATTCAGACTTGAAAAGGCAAGTTTTAAACACGTAATCATAATTGCTGACATACAGTCCTGCCAATTACGAAGCTACACTCTAAAGGGCATGATGCCATGCCTGGCAGTTTAATTGGCAACCTTTTCACCTACATAAACTTAAAATGAATGTAAACATGTGATCATCATGGCTACATCACAGAACTGCTGAAATCAACCAGAACTGAAGGTAAGTTCACTTTTATGGAACTGGCCTTTAGAAGCCAGAGAGAGATTAGCTATCAGTTATTTTCCAGCTCCACAACCCTCTTCATGCAACCACCATGCAGCAGGAAGCAAAAAATATGTTATGAACTCTGGCTGAAGTGAGACATTATATTTAGCAAGTTTTTAATCAATCCTTCTTAACTTGGTGCCCTTGAGATTTTGGGGGCTTCACCCTCACTATTTCCAGCTTCCATGAGAGGGAGATTGAAATGGGATAGCTCTGTTATGGTTATCTCTCTTCTCCATTAGGTATCTTTAAAATGTACTTACTATCTTTTTTTTTTGTAAATAGTTCCTAGAAGAAAGCAAAAGTAGAGAGCCTATTGCCTTCCAGATGTTTAGGTCCACAACTCCTAAAATTGCTTGCTATTGGCCTCTCTGGCTAGGGCTGATGAGAGGTAGTTATCAAACGTTCTGCCACTGTAGTAAAATCTGAATGGCTTTTAAAAGGCAGAGCTTATAATTCTGGAAAGAAGCAGGATTTATAAGTATGAAAGTAGCAAAGTATAGGAGAGACTAACTAGTTTCACATAATGAGTTAACATCCCTGTTTTATTGAAATAAACCACAAAGGTTAGGTTTAAGATTTAAACCATGGTTTTCAAATCTGAATGTTTGGGTCTAAATAACACATTAAGGAAGAAGCAGTCATATTGCATTATTATTTCAGTATGAATCTTTCCTTTATCATCTGGTTTAAAATGTTTTGGAGTAGTTATGAGGTTCACATAACCCTAATTCCCAAGACTAAAACTTAAGGATTTTGTAAAATGTAACAGTTGCTGGCAGTCAGGCAT
The DNA here is from genome assembly GCF_001527695.2 of Protobothrops mucrosquamatus. NCBI lineage: Eukaryota > Metazoa > Chordata > Lepidosauria > Squamata > Viperidae > Protobothrops > Protobothrops mucrosquamatus. Next base: position 1,590,408 of record NW_015386204.1, on the reverse strand, counting down.
CATATATAGATAGTAATAATATAGATTATTACTCATGATAATGTAAAACATCTGGAAACATGTCAGCCAATTTGCCACTTAGCTGAATAGCAGCAAGATATAGGATTGGAAATCTCATTTCCCAAAAAGGTAGAGACCCCTTAAAACTCCGATTTTGTTAATAATAGATATAATAAGAGTTTACACAGCATAGGAGCGTACAATATCTAAACAATCCCAGAGCATGAAACTGATAAATACAAAAGCAACTTTTATTGTTCATTGAAAAAAATAATTTGTTCATTTTATTTGCAATCTTTCATTTAAGAAAACCAAAATGAAGTAACAAAATAAGGCAACCCACATTAAATTCTTCCCGGAACAACTTCCCATCATCAGCTGCTCTTATCCGGATTTCATCTTCCAAGAGCTCTACTGGAATAGGAAAATACTTCCTTGGGCCAGAAGGAGACTGTCTGAGAAGCATCACTCTCTGCTGTTCTGTCAAAAGGAGATGAAAGAACACTGTATCTATGTATTTATATATCATATTTCTAAATACCCACCTCTCTCAGAGAGGGTCTCTGGGTTGTGTCCAGTCTAATCAATATATAGAAAATATATAAAATTAACATTAAAATGTGAAAATTATTTTAAGTTTATTTTTTAATTATGATTATGGCATTATAAAATTTCAAAAAAGGTTTTTAAAAAATCCAAGATGGCCACAGCATTAATTAATACAGGCAGGGGGACTCTTATGGGGCCAGCCAGCCTCACAGGTGCGTGGTCTTCTGTGCCCATCTTGGCAAGATCATAGAGCCAAGTTTTGATTCCTTTGCAGAAGGCCAGGAGAGTGGGGTGTTGCCTCACCTCTGTGGGCAGGATGTTACATAATGTAGCCGTAATGCCAGAGAAGGCTCTCTTCCTAGATCCAGCTAATCGAAATTCTTTGACTGATGGATCTGCAGTATATCTTCCATGATTGATTGAGTGGGATGGGCTGATGTAATGGGTGAAGTCAGTTCTGTAGGTAGCCTGGTGCCTATGCCAGGTGATGACCAACACCTTGAACTGCACCTGGAAACAAACTGGTACCCAGTGCAGTTCATGGAGGAAGGATGTTATATGTGCCCTTCAATGGGCACCCAATATGGCTCACGCAGCCTCATTCTGTAGCAGTTGAAGCTTTTCAGGAGTAGCCCCATATAGAGTGCATTGCAATAATCCAGTTGGCTGTATTATATGCATAGCCAAAAAGCAATGTACATTTTACTTCCATTATATACTTAAAAAAAACTTAAAATTAAGACCATATCTGTACAGCTAATATAAATGGAAAACTTCACAACAATTACTAGTTTTACTAGCTTTAGAGCCGTGGTGGCACAGTGCTTAGAATGCAGTACTGCAGGCTAACTCACTGCTCACTCCAGGAGTTCGATTCTGACCGGCTCAAGGTTGACTCAGCCTTCCATCCTTCCGAGTCCGGTAAAATGAGGACCCAGATTGTTGGGGGCAATTTGCTGACTCTGAAAACCACTTAGAGAGGGCTATAAAGCACTATGAAGTGGTATATAAGTCTAAGTGCTATTGCTATTTACAGTCTTTTCAAATCTATTTTTCTGAAAATGGATTTTAAAATGACAGACTCCAAGAATGATGTAGAAAAGGATTCTATAAGGGATTTACATCTGAAAGTGTCAATAACTAAAGAGGACATATAAATAATAAATCAGAAGAATGATTTAGAAAGTTTTCTTATTCTGGATTTACAAAAGGAATGTTTTAAAGTATGAAGCTGATAATGCAAGAAATGCATGTGTTATTGTACTGTATGAAATTAGGTGGGGGAGTTTAAAATGTGTTCAAGAGTGTTTAGCATGTACAGAAACTAACTCAATTTTCTTTGACTTTCTTCCTTTATATGTTAATTCATACTTTTTTTTTAGATTTGTTTGTTATGTTTGTCATTTAGTTCCTTATTTAAAATAATCATGAAAACTGACTCCATGAAAATTTACATATAAAATTAGTTCTACATCTAACACATATTTAAGTGGAATTCCTGAAATTATAACTTAATATAATGCAATGTTTTAAAAAAGATCTTTCTGAATCAAATTGTACTATAAATGCAAACATTAATATGAGAACAAAAATATATGAACATAATATGTGAACAAATCTTCTCTATCAATTACACCAACAACTGAATAACCAACCCTGTAAAACTTATTTGCTTCCCCTTTCAACATTACATTATAAAAAGAAGTAAATCATATACAATTAAATAAAGAAATAATTACCTTGCTCTTCTAAGATTCCATTTGGCATTTTTTTATCAGTGGAATTTACAACTGCTTTTCTGTGTCTTCGGAACCTTAATAAATATAAGAAGCATTTAGAAGACCACAGTATAGGTCTCAAGATAGTAAATAAGTAACAAAAATATTCTATATTATGGCTCACAAACCAAGTAATTCTGGAGAAGGATCTTCGAATCATTTTTTTCGAGTTATAAATGTTATATTGTAGTTGATGCACAGAAATGGTGTGTAACATCCTCCAGCCACTACACTGATTAATGTGGGAAACTACAGACAGCATAGCTGCGGCTATGCAACTTTCATTTCCTTAAGAGATCACATGGTAACAAGAAATGACTAGTTCCACATCAAGAGTCTGATTCATACATACCTGAAGAAATAGCCAGCTAAAATAATTAAAATTATGAAGACTAAAATCAGGATCAGCACTGAAGTCAGTAAATGTGATGGCTGACCATTTTCTCTTGGGGGATCTAAAAATCAAAAACAGAAATGATGAGTTGGTGCTAAATCACCAATTGATAACAAATAGAAAGTTAGTGGAACAGAAGCATACAAATTATACATTGGATTTTGTAAATGATATTCTTCTGACACTACCAGATATAAAGGAAATTTAGTTTAAATATTTTAAAGAAACTAGTTAAAGCACTGAAATATTTTGGAGCTTTTTTTCTCATTAGAACTTATATATACTGTATATATAGGTAGTCCTCGAATTATAGCCACAATCTGACCCAAAATTTCTGTTGCTAAGCAAAACGGTTAAGTAAATTTTGCCTCATTTTATGATCTTTCTTGCTCCAGTTGTTAAGTGAATAACTGCAGTTGTTAAATTAGTAACACGGTTGTTAAGTGAATCTGGTTTCCCCATTGATTTCGCAGGCCAGATGGTTGCAAAAAGGGATTACATGACCACAGGACACTGCAACCGTCATAAATGTGAACCAGCTGCCAAGTATCTGAATTTTTATCACCTGACTATGGGGATGCTGCCACTGTTGTAAGTGTGAAAAATGGTCATGTCACTTTTTTTCAGCTTCATTGTAACTATCGGGGACTATCTGTACAATGACACATATCACTCTACCTCTACTTACATTGGAGTATTACCTAATGTAATATATGTTTTCATTCATTGCAGGCCAAAAACCAAAACTGTAGCTGAGGAAATTTGAAGAAGTAGAATGTAAGGAGAACACAACAATAATTCCCAATGCCCTGTTTCTGAATAAATGAAATAAGATGTCAATTTTATCAAAACTATTAATAACCAGTTATCCTCAATCATCAAATTATTTTTAAAAATTAAATGGGAATTAATGTTTTTTTCTAGTATCATACTAAATCATGGTATATTTATCTTCTTTTCTACAAAGGATAGGAAAAGTAGATATGATACAAGACTAGACTGTAGTATAACATTTAAGCAGTTCAACATTGCGAATGATCCCTCATGAGATTAATAGCAACTCAAGAAGAAGAAAGCAAAAATGAGTTATGGCAAAAGGAATAAAAATAGTATAGTAATAACACATTTGTCACAATAATAACATGTTTTCAAAATATAGTAATACTCAGAAGATACTCTTCATGTCAAACTATGTCAAACTATATTTAAGTACAGAAGAAAATTAATTGTTTTTACCTCTGTTTATCTTTGTCTTTAGCAATCCCACAAATAATGCTAATTAGATGGATTCTGCTTAAATATGAAGTTGAAAAAAGGTTTTTGTGCATTGCCAGGTTTTTCCTGAACATGCTGATAATACCTCTCTTGCTTCTCAGAAATCTTATTTTGGCTGTAATTTTGTCAATAATCACTAATTTCACTGTTCAAGGGGATGAATCTTTCTTAAATAAGATTTACTGCGGTGAATTTCTTTATTCATTATGTCAAATTACATAAGCCATTGCAAATTATATATTAGAAACAAAACTGTGTGAAAATTGATATTATTTAATAAGGATTTTACTAACAACAAAGAACATCTTGCTCAATGAAAATGATGAAATAAAATACTTTTGATCATTTTTTTTGAACAGCATTCAAAAATATACCCATAAAAATGTTTGTAGAGTAGGGATTTTGTGAGATTTACCTCTCAGCCACAATGCTATTTCACTGAAAATCTGCTAAATGTAAATTTGAAAAAATATATATTATGCAAACTTTGCATTCATAACTTTCTCATTCCGTAGTAGGCTTTAAATGACAGTTCATTTTATACACTTCCTGTTTAAAGGTAATACAACATAAGGAAATGGTGTTCTCAAAATTACAGCTTTCAAGTCTTCGTCCCTGATCAAGATACAAAAGACAAGAATAGTAAGAAAGCAACTCTAACAAAAGGTACACTAGAAGTGCCCAGTTGAATTGGGATCCATCAGATTTAAGATTTATTATTTTGTGTGACTTCAATCAAATTAAAAGAAGCAAGAGATGAATCGAAATAAAAGTGCAAACTATATAACCGAGTGGGACATAGATAGAAAATCAAGCAAAGAGCAGAAATATGCAAACTAATTATCCTCTGAGATAGCATGAACACTTGGGTATTCCTGCAGGATAGAAACTGAAGCTGAAAGAAAAAGAGATAGCAGAAAATTGAGGTCACACAAAACAATGCTTTGTGTAGGAATGTATTCTGAGTGTAAGTAGTGCAACAATATTACATTTAATGTTCTTCATTTTAGATTTTATTTCCATGAACTACCACATTAAGATTAATCCTCTTTATTCCTAGTCTAACAGGAGTGAAAAATGTATTCTTTCCGCAACAGGCCAGTGAATAAGGAAGCATCCCAAACAGGAAATCAACAATTTCCCCAGCAATTCTTTACCAATTACTATTTTGTTAGTTACAGCAAGATAAACCAGAATAGCAAACAGATAACCCTGTCACATTCAGCATCAAGATGTTGATGTTAAAACATTTCCAGAGATAGCTTTATAAATCCAATCAAATAGAAATTGAACATTGCATTATTCCTGTTCTTAATATTTTACTGTTCCTGAAATAATTATTATACCATAGTTAACAAAATTTAGACATATGATTTTTGGGGTCTTCCAAGTATGAGTAGTTTGGAGATATGTGGTTCAAATTTGGCTACAATTTTTTACAGTTATTTGTAATTACTTTTATGGCCATTTTGTGACTGGTATGCCCTCCCTTGGTAGTTGTTTTAGGGTCTTCCACGTACCCGTGGTGATATGTTTTTCTTCTGTGCCCAAGAGGGAAAGAAGCAGAGAACTTAGATCGTAGAATAATAGGGTTAGAAGGGACCTTGGAGGTCTTCTAATCCAACCCCTTGTTCAATTAGGAGACCCCATACTATTCTGGAAAAATGGCTATAATTTCTTTTTGAAAATTTCTAGTGATGCAGCACCCACAACTTTTGGAGGCAAGCCGTTGCACTGATTAATTGTTCTCACTGTTAACTTAACTGATGCTTTTACAGCATACAATATTATCAAATATTGAAGGTTTGAAACACTTGGTGAAATATAAAGGCTCTGGATCTTGTATCAAATTACATTTAAAAGAAGTTTTTATGAGCAGTCATTGATTAGAGTTCTTTCAATTTAAAACGCTGCTAACTAGGCCACTGCAGATGATTTGCAAAAATACTCCAATTTTGCAGCAGTTCTATTCAGTTAGTGGAAATATAATCCTACTGTCTTCCATGCAACTGAAATGAAGGGTTAATAAAGCAGCACATGCTATACATCTCAAAGATGTTCAACATCTAACTAGAGGGCTGCTAATTTATATGGTAATTAGTAATAACTAGAGAGAGAAGAGAAGAACAAAAAAAATGAAATAGGTCAATAAGAATATTAAAAAAAGATTAAATAAGATATCTATTAAATAAGATATCAGTGGCATAAAGAAATAAGTCTGGAAGGTGATGTTGCTATGCATTGTTACACACTACTCAACTCCCAGCAACCTTATCTTAATTCACAAATAAACCACACAGAACAATAAAATAATGCAATGATAAAAACAAAGAACAAAATATGTCCAAACCATACAACAATCAAAGCAAATCCATTCTACCCAGAAGGTAATATACAATTGTTTAATATCAAAACCACTGGCATTCTAATGATACTAACAACTCCACAAAACTGCCTTATTCTCGAGTGCCTCTGAATGCACATCAGGTAAAGGAAGGACAGTTTTTTCTGTAGACTAGCCAGAACAATTTGACAACAGAAGACGATTAAATCTAAATGTCAAGCTGTATCAAAAGGGCAACACGATAAAACATGAGCAACAGACTCCATTTCACCCAGCATAATCTGCTGGGGTAAAAGGTCTTCCATCTATACCACCCCTGTACGAACAAGGGAGAGATTCCAGTCATTGTGAAGGTCAATATCAGAAACATTGGCTTTCAATGCGAAGTTGGCTGCTCTAACCTTAGTGAATTTAGCTATTGAACTGCGAGGCCATGTTTTCTAAGTTGACTTCAGTGACTTTTTTCAAGCTAAGTAAAAACCACCCAGGAGAGTCAGAACAGCCAAAGAGCTTTCTATTGAAATAAATTTAGTTTGTTGAAATAAGGACTCACTCCAAAGAGAACCAAGAGTTGGGAATCTTCTAGGATGCTCAGAAAATAGATGTTATTTTTCTATTGGACTGCTTCAGTGAAGATCAAATCAAATCAAATCAACCTTTATTGTCAAAGTGCAACATGTGTACAATGAGATTGGCTGAGCCTCCCTTCATGCACCCTCCCCCAACACAACTCACAGTGACAACAAACCCACCATCTTATTACACCATGTGAACTTATTGCACAATGCGCCGGCCCCGCAAATCTATCATACATGGAGTTATTTCCCATTCAGGAGTCTGACAGTCCATGGGTAGAAACTGTTCTTCAGCCTGTTGGTGTGGCTGTCTATGCTTCTATATCTCCTACCCGATGGTAGGAGAGTAAAGAAGTGCCGACCAGGGTGTGAGTCATCCCTGAGGGTTTTCCTCACTCTTCTAAGGCAGCGGGCCCTAGCGATGTCATCTAGTGGTATCAGGGGACAGCCACGATGTTTTGTGCTGTGTTCACCACCCTCTGTAGTGTCTTTCTATCCGTGGCTGTCAAGCCAGCATACCACATCATAATACAGTGTGAGAGGACGCTTTCTATAGTGGACCAGTAAAAGAAGGTCATCAGTCGTTGTTCCACTTTGTTCTTTCGCAAGACCCTAAGGAAGTGGAGTCTCTGTTGGGCCTTTCTGGCCACCTGGGTTGTGTTGATCTTTGCTAAGGTAGACTCCCAGGAATTTAAAGGAGGAAACCCCCCCCAATGTAAAGTGGGGCAGGTTCCTCTCATTTCTTCAGGAAGTCTAATACCATCTCCTTTGTCTTGCCGATGTTCAGGTGCAAGTTATTTTCTAGGTACCACGAGGATAGTTTTTATACCTCCCCCCTGTACACTGTTTTATCTCCACCTGTAATAAGACCCAATACGGTGGTATCATCTGTGAACTTAATGATCGCAGTAGATGGGTCAGACGATACACAATCATGTGTGTACAGTGAATACAGGTAGGGACTAAGCACACAGCCCTGTGGCGAGCCAGTGCAAAGCTTCAGGGAGGTGGATGTGACAGACACGATCCTCACTGTTTGTGGCCAGTCCCTCAGAAAGTCTTTGATCCAGTCACAGATGGACGGGGGGAAATTCAAGTCAGTCAGCTTTTCGATAAGGATGCTCGGTGTCGTCTGTCGACCTAGTCCCCCTATAGGCAAACTGATATTTGTCAAAGTCCGGTGGGACGCATGTCCTAAGGTGTTGGAGAACCAGTCTTTCGAAGCATTTCATCACTACAGACGTTAATGCAATAGGTCTGTAGTTGTTTAGGCAATTAATTGCTGTTTTCTTCAGGACTGGGACAATGGTGGCTAATGTCATGCTTGACATGATGGAACACAGGCCGTTTGCAGGGAGATGTTAAAGATCCTTTTCAGGACCCCTGCTAATTGATCGGCACAATTCTTTACCACTATCCCCAGCACCCCATCTGGGCCTGCAGCTTTGCTGGAATTCACAGCCTTCAATACAGCTTTCACTTGATGTTCTTATAGGGCTGTGGTGGCGAACCTATGGCATATGTGCCACAGGTGGCACGCAGAGCCCTCTCTGTGGGCACGTGCACCATCGCCCCAGTCCTAGGCCTTCAGCTGGGTTTTATAAAACCTTTTCGCTTTAGGTCTCCGCCACCATGTGCAAAAAAAAGGTTCAATGAATCAATTTCAACTTCTCGTGGGAAAAAAAAAGATCTCGCAAAGTTGTAATTGATTGATTGAACCTTTTTGTCCCATCCAGTCTACCGTTACCACCGTAGTACGCCCACGCAATTGGCCACACCCACCCAATGGGCCACGGCCACCTGACACCCGACGATACATAAGTGGGTTTTGGGTTGCAGTTTTGGCACTCGGTCTCTAAAAGGTTCGCCATCACTGTTATAGGGTGAGTGGCTGGAAATCAGAAGGCCGGCAAGCAGAGGCTGCGGGGTCTGGTCTTTTCACCCCATAGTGAGCGAAGATGTTCAACTCCTCTACCAACAAGGCATCAGCATTGACTGTGTTCCTCGTGTTGCCCTTAGGTGCTACCAGTCCCTGCCTTAGGTGCTGCAGTCCCTGCCATACTTGCTTCGGGTTGTTATCTGCTAGGTGGTTCTCCACCTTATGTGTCAACGCTGCTAATATTGAATATTCTTGCTTTGACAAAATATGCAGAACTGTCTGGTATTTTTAGAGTTAATTCAGATGAGACTGAGAGAAGGAGGGAAAAGCGCACGGAAGGGAACGGAAGTGAATCTTTGCCCTCCAGGTTAATTGGAAGATGTGAATCATGACCCCAAAATAGGGGAGGGAAAATGCTTGGAATGTTATGTGCAAAGGAAGGGAAATTCAGATCTTGGCATCCCTCCATGCCGTGCTGACACTCCGTCACACTAATAAAGGCTTTTTAGGTTAAACAATGCCTGAAAGTTCTTTGAAGTGTTTCATTGGTCAGACACATGGCATTATGTTTATATTGTTGTTTTGCCATCTTAATGCCTCTTCTAAGGTTTGCCCTGGCCTCTCTATATGTATCCCTATCCCCTGCCTCAAAGCAGAATCCCGGGCTCTCAGAAGTGTCCATACCTCTGCAGTCATCCAGGGTTTACAATTCCTGTAGACTCTGATGCACTTTTCCATTGTCACACTATCAGTGCACACTTTGATGTAAGAGAGTACGGCATCAGTGTATTCAGTGGGCATGAGATGTGTGTCAAAGCGAATCTGGGAGCTATATTATTGGGAGCTATTAAGAGCAATGGTCACATAGTTACTTTCAGCCTCTACTGCCTATAAAATACAGGATTGCGCTGGCAGGTTTACGAGCTAGGAACTTTTCATTATTCTTTCCAAAATTGCAAATGCCTGGAAGATTATTCTTAGAAATTTAAAGATGTTAGTTTGCTGGATACTAGTACTATTTATTTGATAACAATAAATATGGCTATGCCTTTTACTGAAGAACACTAGAATGATTACAGCGAATCTTTCCCCTTCAAAATGAAAGTTACTTAGGTTCACTTGAGTATGGCGCAAATCTGCATAATGGAGAACTGAGAAAGGTTCATTAGCCAATTTGAGTGGATGGAATTCAGTGTGTTTTAGAGCTTGGATTATGGAGTTTACGTAAAAATTAAATAGGAGAGGAAGAAACAGATAACCACTCTTCACTCATTTTTCATTGGGAATTAGCACCAAGAGACATCCTGGAAAGAATCTTCATAGGTTTCCATTCAATCAGAGGCTACTAGTTTGATGCAAAGCCCATCACTCAGAAGTAAGTCAAACATCACTTTAAACTGAAAACAGTAGTATATCAGCCTCCTTTTGGAGGCTGAAGTGTAGTAGAACTATGGGAATGATAAAAAATGGATCTATCTGTTCAAAAAAAATCTAGGTGACTCCTTAATCAGAATCTTATTATGAGCCAGCCACTCAAGCAATTTCAAATATAGGCATCTGGAGTACAGTTTACTAATTGTAATTAGAAAAATAACTGAGTATTAATTAGCTGGATCAAAATTAACTTTTTGGGGAATGAATTGTTATTGACTAGGGTCAATTCTTCAAGATCTAGCAAGCAGCAGGCCCACTAGTTGGAATTTACCTTTAGTAATTCAGCCGCAAACAAATCCTTTCTGAATGCCTTACTATGTTACAACTGGAGGATCAGTGAGAATGTCTGCAAAGATTATGAAAAGTCAATCTGCTTTTAGGATAGCTTTAGAAGGACTGAATCATTTAGTTCATCACTGAATGAGGAAATGCTTTGAAATGATTGATCTTTAGAAGTAATTGACCTAGATGCAACTTAACCCCTTTAGAAAAAAGTAGATTATCATGCTGAGAAGTTCATAACCATGACCATTTGGATGATCATACCAATTATAACACTGCTTCTGGGTTTTTTTAATTTTAAAATATATTTATAACTTTTTCTACAAAAATCAAATACTAATTTTTGAACTGATCATCATTATTGGCTAAATAAGCTCTGTAATATTAACTAAGCTAAATTGGCCATAACACAATCTTGATCAAACCACAACTTGAGTATGGATTAGATTCTCATATTCTTCACTGGAGCTCTAGAAATTAATATTTTCTGAATTATGAAGACTATTTGATGAAATCTAAATCATACTTCTGAGACATTCTTCCCAGTAAAGATAAACTGGCACAAGAGGGTGGCTCTAAAATAGCTAAAACATCATCATAATACTATTTCCAGCTCTTTAGACACTCTAATTTAACATAATCATTATTGAGATTAATTATTCATTGATAATAATTATTTGTAACTTTGTGTTTAAAGCACTTTTGTTCATTTTCTAATTGCATTTTATATATGCTCACACACATGATCTAAGTTGTGTATTAATACTAAATGAGATGTATTATCATTAAAAAGTCTAGTACATATCTGAATGTTTATGTTTGCTAGAAAACATGGGAGTTAAAGTCCAATAAGTTTTGAAAGAAAAATATATAAATTAACACCAGATCAATCTCCAAAACTGAATTTTTCCCTACCTGTGGTTGTTTCATTATGTGATGCAGTTCCATTGTCATGAAATGCTTCGGAATGTAGAAAATTAATGGAAATTAGCAATATTGAACAAAAATATTCCATCTTGGATCTGTCAAAAAAAACAACAAGTAATTAAATAAATCTGAAACAATATTTTAAAAATCTTAACAGAATAATTTCCCTCACATTTATTAGAGGAATTAATTTAATTTACTATTAGAATAAAAAATGTATTCTGTCTCCAGTGGTCTTTTTACTTTTGTCTAATTGCTAGTTCATTTGCCAGATCTAAAGATTTGTGTTGTTTCATGAAATTATAAGAAAGAAAAAATACTTTTTTGATGCTGCTTAGTTGATGTGTTTTCTTTAACCAACTCATTTCTCCCTTTTTGAGGATCCCATCGGTCCAACTCAAACACAACTTTCTCAGACTTCCTATCCTCTTGGTCCATTCAATCTTCCTTCATATATTTCTTTTGTGATTTGTTCCTAATCATTCTGTTTATCACCTAATCACATCAACATATTTCTTCCTTAGAATATGTCATATCCTACCCTCCATCATTCTAACAGCATTTATTCATGATAAAATTTATGTATTTTCCATCTTCACTTTTCTCTCCATTTCATTTTTTTCTGTCAAACATAATTGTTTGCTATATTAAGTATGATACTCTACGTGGCCTCATTCAATTTATGTAATATTCTCTAGAAATAATTTAAGTTATCTTGACAAAGGGATTGTCCATATAGAAAAGTATACAGATAAACCCATCTTGCTAAATTTATCACAAGCATTGCTTTTACATTTATGATACAAACATTTAATAGTCAAAAAGATGTCACAAATCCTTGTCATATTCCTTGCTCGGTTTTGGAATCTTTTACTAATCATTTTTATTTTTTGTAAACGTATACCACAAACAAGTGCACATACATCTGTAGTCTCTTTCACGTCATTATTCCATTAAGAATCTGTTTTCTTACTTCCTATTAGCATAAGTCTAAACAATTCCCTGGTACTCTGCAATTTATTCATTCTATTCCAAGCAGCATCTATATCCTTTTTCTTTACGTCCACTTTGCATTCATTCATTCTCCTGGGAAATTATTCTACTCAGTCTTTCACTTTTACTTTTTTTTTCTTATTTCTTTTTATTCCTAAATAAATACAATTTCTTCTATTTATTTGCCCCTAATGGTCTGTCTCTTATCATCCTAACTTATCATCTTTAATGAAGGATGTTTCTCTTGTGCCATTCATTAACACTCCCAATCTTTCATCATTAACAGTTAAATTGATCTACTATAATTCAATTATGGTTTCAGTTGGTTTCTCTTCTATGTATATGTATGAATAGACATGTTCTTAACTACTTAAATATCTTCCCTGGGAAATGTTCAAAAATAGTTTCGTTTCTAATTTGTTCTTGGATGGCCAATCAATTTTTGTGTACCTTCTTAGCTCTATGCCACACATTCGTTTCACCTAACTCAGTATTTTTTTCCTCTGGAATGCATATACTCAGACTGTTGCTATTTTCTCAAAACTCATTACCCCTGCTTATTGGAGCAAAACATACAACTCTCACTAATTTATCAATTCCTTCTTTCATACATATCAAAGTAATCTAATTAATGCCAAATCATATTTTGTGCTATATTTTAGCCTTTCATTCATAATTAAGTCTATACATATTTATCCTTTGCACCCCACAAAATCAGAACATTTTTAAATTTATTCTCCTCTCTCTTAGTTTCACAGGCACACTATGCATTTTTTTTATTTCTTTCATTAATTTATATTATTTAACATTTACTCCTCTGACATTCTGAGTCATAATCTTTTACATGCCATGGTTGTTATTAGCAAGACAACATAGATACTGATGCCTAACAAAACTTAAGTAAGTTTTGTCATAACATTTCTTTGTAAGATGGAGAAGGTGTAAGTTTGGTTTCTGGCTCTAGTTATACCTATGATCACTATAAGATTCCCTGATAATAATAATGACAATACTGGTGTGTACTGGCACATTTTGGTCTGCCTCCCATAATAAGCACAATCAAAAACAAATTATACCCAAGCATAATCATGCTGTTCAATGCAGGCTAGAGTCTAATATGGAGTCTATCTTGCAAAACAACATACTATTGCCTGCATCTCATTAATTAGCAATTAGAAGGCACATCCAATATGCTGACACTGATTCCATACAGGATTATGTTGCAGTTACAAATTATATTTGTTTAAGTTCATAGTAATGGTATATGCATTGTCTGTATACAATAGTTCTATACCTGTATGAATTGATCTTTATATAAACTTTATATTACTTAATTTACTTTCCAAACTATATCATACAGATACTTGCCCCGCTTTGCAAAATATAATTGGCCAACCAAATATAAGTGTGGTACATAGAGTCATTCTAGATAGGTACATTTTGTAATCCAAGACATTAATTATTGTAGCATCCAAATGCCAGTATTAATTATATGCTATTTTGGCTGAAGGAAAACATTCAATGCATATTTTAATAAGTATAAAATTAAAAAAATATGCAAATATTAAAAAAACCTAGCTCCTAGGTCTTAGAATAAACATTTGGAAACGACTGGTGATATCCTAGTCTACTATTTTGCTGAATTTTGTTAACGCCTTCCACTTTTTCTTCAACGGAATTTTCAACTATAAAGCCCTCACTTTCAGGCTGAAGTGGTACTATTCAGGTTTCTACATCATTTGATTGCAATAACAATGGCACTTAGACTTATATACCTCTTCACAATGCTTTACAGCCCTCTCTAAGCTGTTTACAGAGTCAGCATATTGCCCCCAACAATCTAGGTCCTCATTTTACCGACTTCGGAAGGGTGGAAGGCTGAGTCAACCTTGAATCGGTGAGATTCGAACTGCCGAACTGCTGGCATTCGTCAGTCAGCAGAATTAGCCTGCAGTACTGCATTCTAACCACTGCTCTACCACGGCAGTATTAATTACACTAATATAAAAAATATAGCTTAAACGAATGTGTATAGATTGAGTGATATATATTTATAGAATATTAAACCACTCAAAACTTCAACAAAATAGATGCACTATCCACTAAAATCACAGCATCTGCAGTATATGTTGAAGGAGCACGCATCCATGTTTGCATTATCCCAATCAATCAATCAGAACAGAGCTGGAAGGGACCTTGGACTGTCATAAGTCATTTTTTTTCAGTGCCACTGCAACTTTAAAAGGTCACTAAACAAACTGTTGTAAGTTGAGGACTACCTGCATCTCCACAGCCATGTAGAGAGAACCGCTTTTGTGAGAAGTAACCAAACACTAGGATTTTTATTGTATGTGTTCTTTCATACATTGCTGTATACATTTATATAGCGTTGAAAAAAGAAGAGCCTGAGATTCAGAATCAGAATAGAGCTGAAAGGAAATTTGGAAGTCTTCTAATCCAACCCCCCTGCTCAAGCAGGAGATCCTCTATACCCTTTTCAGATACAGTAGGTGGCTATCCAGTCTTTTCTTAAAAACCTCCAGTGATGAAACACCCACAACTTTTGAAGGCAAGCTGTTCCCTCAGATTAATAGTGTAGCAAACAGTGAAGCAAAGTCAATCAACAGGAAAGCCAGAACCAAAAGTGGTTGTGGATACGAATGTGATTCTTACCTTATTCAATATGCAACTTACTTATTTATTTTAACTCACGTATATGCCATTCTCTCCACCAGACTCTGGGTGACTTATAGAACCACATCAATAAACTCTAACTATAAAATCAGCATAAAATTATTCAGCCAGCCAGTCAACTAATAGCTAAAGCAAGAAATTATAATCTTCAGGGACAACAGCAGCCAACATTCCTTCAACCTATTTTCACTTAAGATTCACTTAAAAGTGAAAAGAACAAAGCCAGCATACCTACAGAGAAACCTTGCTTCTATATACTGCCATTTCTCAGTCAATCCAGGAACAGAAGATCACTAACAGATCTTCCCCTAAAGCAGTGTGTCAACCATAACAACTTAAAGTGTGGGGACTTTGAGGCCCAGAATTTCCCAGACCATTGGCAAAAGAAAGCTCAGGACTGTATAGATTGGAAACATGTAGAAGAGGCCTTTATCCTGCAGTGGATAGACAATGGCTAAAATGATGGTGATGATGCTTGAAGAAGGCAGTTCTTTTAGAAACAAAAACTGGAGTTATGTTAGGATGTATAATAATAATCTCTCTAAATGGTACCTGAAAACCTAATGGCACTCAATGGAGTCCTGGACTTAGGACCACAATTGAACCTAAAATTTCCACTGCTGAGCAAGACAGTTGTTAAGTAAATTTTGCCCCATTTTGCAATCTTTCTTGCCACCGTTGGTAAGGGAATCACTGCAGTTGTTAAGTTAATAACACAGTTAAGTGAAAGTGGCTTCCTCATTGACTTTGCTTGTCAAAAGGTCGCAAAAGATGCTCATATGACCCCGGGACACTACAACTGTCATAAATACATGCCAGTTGCCAAGAGTCCAAATTCTAATCACATGACTGTGGAGATGCTGCAATGGTCACGTGAAAAATGGTCATAAGTCACTTTTTTTCAGTGCTGTTGTATAGACACAGATAGAGGCATGGACATTTGTAACTTCAAACAGTGACTAAATGAATAGTTGTAAGTTAAAGCATACCTATACTCAAGCTGGGCATAATTCTGCTAAACTGGGACTGGCCTATTTGCAATCAGGCACTTGGAGGTCTTGAACAGACTACAAAGACACCCCACATAAAGTGCATTATAGTAATCTACGTGACATTTTTCAAAGCATATTTAAGGAATGGCTTTATTTGGTGCACCAGCCACATTTGAGCAAAAACTCTTCCCACCTGCTGCTTCACCAGGCTGGTTCCATTTGGGGAACTGTGGCCCTGTCAAAAAAAAACAAAAAACCAAAACCCTACCCCTGATATTGGGAAAGATTGAAGGCAAAAAGAGAAGGTGACAGCAGAAGATACGATGGTTCCATAGTGTCATCCACTAAATGAACATGAATTTCGGCACATTCTGGGAGACCATGGAGGACAGGACGGCCTGGCGAGCTATGGTCCATGTGGTTGCATAGAGTTGATATGATTTAAGCAACTGAACAACAACTAATCTCTGTCAAAAATTATAGAATACACTAAAAGATATAGTAGCTCTAGTACTTTCTGATTAACCAAAGCCCACTCAATGTCTTCCTTCGCTTATGTAAGACTAATTAGTTCTGAGGTCAGAGGACACAAAGGCATTGATTAATGGGGATATAGAATGGCAGTTTTCAGGCCTTCAGACTGAGAGGCCTGAAGATTGATGGGCTCGGCCAGTGTTTCTCAGTATCAGCAACTTAAATATCGTAAAGCTGCTGAAACTGACAAACATTTGCTTACAGTCTCTCTACTGGTGGCACAGAGCAAAATAGCCCAATGTTTTCGACTATTCACACCATATTCATAGCAGTCAATATATCGATTTGGGAAATGAAAAGCCTTGGCACACTCCTAACCACATTTTTAAAAATCATATCATAAATATATGGACTTATGGGAAGTCCATGGTTTCTATACAAGTAGGTTTCTTTGCCTACTAGTTCTTACAGAGAGTGGGTGGATTGTGAATCTTTTTCATTTTTCTTGCCTAAAATAAGAGTAAAGAGTCACTTACTGGAGAATTGTATCACTCAATAATAAGGCAAAAGTTATCCTGCAAATGGAGGGGGAACCCAGTTGTCTTAATCCTTAGGGTTTTTTCTTACAGAAATTACAGCAAACACAAAGACATGCAAAACCTGACCAGAATATATAAAAGCAGTTTTTAAAAAGTGCTTTTGTTTTGTTTTTATAAAAATGGATTTATTTTTAAATCTGAAAGGAGAAAAGAGGATATTTTGAAGGACATTATGGATAATGAATGGACAAGGACTATAATTCAGTAACCATCATATCATTAAGGTTTCTTGATGTACATATTGTAAGTAAAACCATATTTTAGCCATAAATATCCTTTCTCAGTATCATTAGTCATAAATATTCTCTGAAAATCAGTGTTTGGATTAAAGTTCAGATAATATATTTTTAGCTGTTTATAATTTATATATTTGTAGGGTGTGTGTATTATAAATTAATTTATATATTTATTTTTACACACACCTTTACTATTTTTATAATAATAATTCAAGATGGTAAACATACCTAATACTCCTTCCTCCTATTTTTCCCACAACAACAACCCAGTGAGGTGAGTTCGCCTGAGAGAAAGTGACTGACCCTAAGACACTCAGCTGGCTTTTATGCCTAAGGCAGGACTAAAACTCACAGTCTCCAGGTTTCTAGCCTGATGCCTTAACTACTAGATCAAACTGGCTCAGTTAATGTCTGTCATTATACACCTTGTTATACCGTATATAAAATCCTAAACACTGAAACAAATCTGATTATACTCATACATTATTATAACAACATTCTGTGACAATGATTACTTTCATAAGTAAACTGGATGCCTGGATGGCACAGAACGTAAATGCATTAAATTACCTAATACTGGATAGATATTCTTCTACCACCTCAGATGGAATTTCTAAAAATAATAAATATCAAAAGTATAAATTTCCACATTGCCTATTCAATTATACCAAAGCATAACACAAATTTAAAACAATTGTTTATTATAATGTGTAGAAAAATATAAGTAGTCCTCAATTTATGACAGGAATTGAGCCTGAATTACAATCATAAATCATATGGGTCATTAAGTAGGGCACCATGTGACCGTGCTGATCTTATTATTTTCTTTTGCAGCAGGTATTAAGCAAAACCATTTTCTGCAATGGCTGTTTTTTGCCAGAAACCAGAAATAAATACCGGTTTCTGGCAAAAAAAAAAAAAAAAAAAAGCCCTTCATAAATTATGATAACGTGACCACGAGATACTGCAAATGGTCATGAATGCAGGCCAGTTGCTGAACGCCCACCCAAAATGTGAACACAAGGAGCCTTGGCGATCAAAACTTTGAATCCGGGTTGTAACTAGCCCTGAGGATGTCCGTTGTAACTTTGACCAGTCATAAGTCAAGGCCTACCTGTAGTGGTCTACTAAATTAGTTCTTTGGCAATGTTGGAAACGTGATTAAAATACCAACAAAATTGGATTGGTAAGAAAAAGAGTTTATTCTGCAGAAAATAGAAAAGCAGTTTGCAAAGTGCGGTGGATCCTGGTGAGAGACTTCAACAGGAAGTTCTAATCCCAGAGACCACACCAAAATATTCAAACTCACATCATTATATACACTCCTATCGCGACGCCCCCAT
>NW_015386204.1:1544868-1568963 GCF_001527695.2 Protobothrops mucrosquamatus | reverse complement strand
GATCCGCCTAGCCAGAATACATTATCCCTCCCCCTCAGTTACATTGTTCAGAACTTCTCTCTGCCATCCTTTTGTCTTGTTAAGTGTGTCTTCTACCCAAGCCTCCTGAAATCTAGTGCCTACGTGCAGGGCTTGGCTAATCCTTCTATTGTTAATCAATTGTGACCGTTTTATTTTTAAACTTCTCTGTTTCTCACAGCAAGAGGTTTTTGTTGTTCATCAGAATTTTACTTTTCCGATTAAAAAGGTGTCATTTTCTTGCATAGGCAGTGCAACAGGCAGAACTAATCAAAAAAAGCAAGCAAGTATGTTTTCTCCAAATTTATAATAAATATATATCTATTAAAACGGTTGCTCTCGGTTATCATTGCTTTTATATTGCTGCACAGCAGATGGCGCTATGTCTGCACCCTCTAACATATTTTGAGTTAAACTAAATATTGATTTCCTGCTTTTCCTGAAGATTTTTTGAGAAGTAGAAAAAAAGGGACATCACCAACTTGAATTTAAAAAGTAGTGCTAATGGAACAGGCAACATCTTCCAGAATATTTCTAACAATAATTAGAATAATATGTAAGATAAATATATACAGAACAGCACATTTTACAAGTGTATCAAAGTTTTGTTTTTAGGAAACAACAACCCTTTTTATTTTAGTAATCAAGATTAAATGCACATGGTTGACTAGAATACATATTCTAAAGTATAAGACTTCCTCCTGCCCTACTTAATAGATGATTTTTGATCTAGCATAAGCCTTTTGTAAATAGAAGTAGGAAAGAAACTTTGAAAAAAAAATCTGATTTCAACAGAGCATTTCCGCTGTTTATATGGAGGGTGAGGCAATATTTACCAGCCCTCCTGCTACTCCAGTTCCTGTTTTATCCCAAAGCACTCAACTTGCAGTTCCAATTAAATAAAATTATTCTAACATTTATAGTCTCTGAATATAGGATACAGATTGCTAATTAAATCACAAACATAGGAAATCATACACAAAAATATCTTTATTATCTAACACAATATACAAAAATGCATTGGATGACTGCTTGCAGAAGTCCATTTATTAAGCAAAGTGCATTTAATATATACAGTATCTTCTTAGCATTATTCCCACGCTATGGCAGCTTAATATATAATATAATTTATATAATTTAATATATACAGTATACGTATATTGAAACTTTTCATTTTCAGAACTTTTTGTACACTCTGTATCAATATGCATCAGAAAATCAATAAAAATTACTTGACTTTGACTTACTGAGAACTAAGCCCATAAATTATATTTAGTCCAATTGTATCTGAACCTACAGGGATAACTCAAATAGAACTCGGAGATCACAAATGTGGATTCCATAACAGAATCTGGTTAAGCAAAATATATTTCACCCACTTTCTCCATACACAGCAACTTCCTGAAATACATTACAGTAATCAAATAAACAATCCATATGTCCCTAAACAGGTTTTTGTTTTCAGACATTTTGGGTTTGATTAAAATATTCATATACTTTACACCTTCCTTTCGTAAACTGAAAAACCTCTTTATCAAAATCTAATACAGCATAGAAATATAAGAGAGTCCAAGATTTTTAATCCAGGGACAAGTTAATACTAAAAACAAAAGTAAAGTTAATAAAATTAAAATAAATAAACTAGATGTGCTAAGTGACAAACTTCCTTTGCTCTACAATAGGTAAAAGGATCAAAGTACATATTAGTTTAGTTAATGAGAAAAACAAGAGTTGCTAAATGATATTTTCCCCCAAACATAAAGTGTCACCTAGCGTTCTCTAGTCACACAAACATAAATTTAATATCTATGAAATACATAGAAACAAATGATAATTTAGAGAACTATGGTGATTTAATCCCACAGGTTTAAGTACTGCATTAATGAAAATTGGAGGAGAGTATATAATTCTAACCTGCAACCGAGTAACACTTAACTCTAATAATCATTAACATTATTGACAAATGAATAATTAGCTCAAACAATAATTTAAATTCAAAAGGATACGGTTTATTTTACAGATAAATACATAGTTAATCATGTTGCAAAAAAACGTTCTTGTTGGCAAATTCACTTTCTATCATCAAAATACTAAATAAATCATTTTAAAGTATAATGAAAGTTTCTATATAACAAGTAGAAGATATTATTATTGAAGATTATTTCGTGATTTGTTTCACATCAACAGATTACAGTTAAGACATTAAAAAAACTAAAAGTTCAGCTTAAAACATTATCTAGAAAATCATTAACAAAACGTATAACATTTTTTCAGCTTAACAACTAAGCAACTTATATATCAAAAGTTATTTGAACAAAAAAGTTCTTGCAAACAAACAGGAAGGTAACTGAGAGGAAATCATCTGATCTTCACAGGATCTTCTCCTGAAGATATTGGAAGCCAGACAAATTCATAAAGGAAAAAAAAACATTTTTAAATAGCCTGATCCCAAGTCACTTTATAAATCATAATCAGTACTTTGAATTATGACAACCCAATGAAGTTATTTTAACAAAGATCTCTATGCTTCTCATTACTTGCTTCATTCAATAGCTCATTTATTATAGTTTGAACTGCCGAAAAGTTTTCAGAGGCAACACTACTTAGACTACATAAGTTGTCCACTCAGGAAACAACTAAAGTAGGTATTATCAAGGTTAGATCTAAGTTCCCAAGTAATGACATGGCTACTGTACAACCTTTAACTTTAAATACACTTCTAGGAATTTCACGCCATCTAACACAAAATGAATTTCTTCTCTTTGATCTTTTTTTTTTTTTCTGACAAGAAAGGATTTCTGTTCCAGTTGACTATAGGTTCTCTTTCTTGGCCTAACTCAATTTTTACTGACATTACAGGCCAATGTAGAATTTCAAGAGATACTCTAAATTTAGATGGAAAAGATTATGATGGATATGTAAATACATGGATAATAAACTCTGGATACTCTCTTGTAGTGGTTTTATGCATAAATTCAACATCATACAGAACAAGAAGGAATTATGACAAATGTCATAGGCCAACAACCATGACAGCAACACACTCAATATGTCTGGTGGGAAACATTTGTGCTATTGTAATTATCTCTAAATTCCACTGCCATCAGATAGGATTATCAAAAGTAATTGAAAAGTCCAACATAAACAACAGAGACAATATTCCTGTGCTTGATTCCCAGCACAGATTGTACATCCTCCACCAAACTAATTAAAGCTGTTGCTGTTCCATATTGTATACAATTTAAACAGCAGTTCTGCTGAGTTTTTAGTCTTTGCCCTGACCGAGGAGATGGTAGCATTTGGTATCCTGACCAGCTGAAAGCGATGATGTAACTGGAGTTATGAGTAGAAGTCCAGCAGGAAGAAAAATCCCATTTGTTGTAAGTATGATCAAGCATGAGAGTCTGTTTACAGATAAAAAGAAAGAATGCAGAGAAGAGCAACAAAGATGATTAGGGGACTGGAGGCTAAAACATATAAGGAATGGTTGCTGGAATTGGGTATGTCTAGTTTAATGAAGAGAAGGACTAGAGGTGACATGATAGTAGTGTTCTAATATCTCAGGGGCTGCCACAAAGAAGAGGGAGTCAAGCTGTTCTCCAAAGCACCTGAAGGCAGGACAAGAAGCAACGGATGGAAACTAATCAAGGAGAGAAGTAACCTAGAACTAAGGAGAAATTTCCTGACAGTTAGAATAATTAATCAGTGGAACAACCGTTTGTCTGAAATGGTATAGGGTTTCCTACCTGAGCAGGGGGTTGGACTAGAAGATCTCCAAAGTCCCTTCCAACTCTACTACTACTACTACTACTACTACCATCATCATCTTTTTCATCATCATCATTATTACATACTGTGATAATATCGGAAAACCTAGATGGTTAATTATTGGAGATACTTAAATCTGGATTCCTGCACTGAATAGTGGATTCGAATTCAGTGTCTAAGTGGCTCCTTCTAATCTTATAGTTTCTACTAAACTACTAAATACTAAATCTTACTTTGTTCTGTACCATATAGTTAAGCAGATTTATTTAAGATGAATAAATAGGTAAATCAGTTCTCAGAATGCATAAGTTGTTTTTATAAGTTGTTCTTAGAAGATGGTGAAGAATATTTTGAAAAAATATAGATAATGGCAATAGAGGTAGTTCTTGACTTACAACTGGTCACCTAGCGATCATTCAAATTTACAATGGATCTAGAAAAAAGTCACTCTCAACCTAGATTTGAAGTTTTGACACCCACGCCCCACCCGTGGTTATGTTGAATACATTTTGGGCACTTAGCAACTGGCCCACACTTATGGCTGCTGCAGTGTCCCAGTCACGTGATCACAATTTACAACATTCTTGGTTGGAAACTCCTGTTTATTTCTGCTTTCCAGCAAAAAAGGCCCATTTTGAAGAGCTATGGTGGTGCAGTGGTTAGAATGCAGTACTACAGACTAACTCACTGCTCATTCCAGAAGTTCGATTCTGAGCAGCTCAAGCTCGACTCAGCCTTCCATCCTTCCGAGGTCGGTAAAATGAAGACCCAGATTGTTGGAGGAAATATGCTAACTTTGTATACCGCTTAAGAGGGCTGTATAGCACTGTGAAGCGGTATATAAGTCTAAGTGCTATTGTTATAAGTGTTATTCACTTTACAATGGCTACGTTTGCTTATCAAAAGATCATGTGGGTGCCTCGACTAATGTCTGTCATGATTTACAATTGAAATTCCTGGCTCCACTATAGTTGCAAGTCAAGGACTACCTGTATGTTCGAACAAAATAACAGTAAGGTACAAGAAAAATATTCATTTATTTTTATAAACAACTCAAGATGGTGAGTTCATCACAAATCCTCCCTATTTTCTCCACAACAACAACCCTGTAAGTTGGTCTGAGAGTGTGTACTGGCCAAAGGCAGCTAGCCAGCTTTTATGCTTCAGGTGGAACTAAAACTCACAATCATCTGCTTTCTAGCCTGGTGCCTTAACCACTGCAGCAAACTGGCTTTTAAATATCATATTACTAACCACACACTAGCCTTTCACAACGTTAATACTAATAGTAATGTTTCCTTTGCAATCAGGTTTTGTGTGAAACTGCTGTACAGTAATATAATATACTGAAATTGCTACATTGTAGTCCCTGTAGTGCTGCTGACATTTGGCTTCTAAAAACGAACTGGAGAGATTTAATTGCATGTCTAATTAAATTTAACACTATGACAACATCTTATGTCTTATTCACCTCTATAAATATAATTATTGGTTCTATCATATTTTCAGACAACATGAAGACAATCATTTTTATTTAATATAGGCAGCTCAGAATATATTTATAACAAATCTAAAATTTTACTGTTAAGATTTCTAATTCCAAAAACCCACAAGGATCAAAACCAAGAATAATAAAGCATACTGTAAGAAGCAGAAGTAATGAACTCACTTATGATCCATAGAGGCAAATACAAACAGACACACTTACAGATTTGTGTGTGTATGTGTGTGTTGAATGCACTGCAAAAAGGATGCATTGCAAAACAGATCTACATTTTTCTGGCAACAAACTATCCCAGTACTGGGGTTATTTCATTCAGATATAGTACTTTTTTTAGGGGGCACGATGGCTCAGCAATTAAAGCTGATAGCCCAGGTTCGAGACCCAAGAGCCAAGCAATGGGGTGAGCTCCCGTTCCTGGCTACAGCTCCTTCCCCCCTAGCAGTTCCAAAGCATGCAAATGCGAGTAGAGAAATAGGTAACACTTCGGTGGGAAGGTAACGGTGTTCTGTGCACCTCGGCATATAATCATGCTGGGAAATGTCTTTGGACAAAGCTGGCTCCCTTGCTAAGAAACAGAAATGAGCACCATTCCCTAATGTCGGAAATGACTGGACAGGGGAAACATTTACTTTTATCTTTACTTTTATAGTACTTTTTATATATTCTGCCTAGAGGATTTGAGCATTTGCCCCAATATGAAAATATTTTAAAATGCAGCCTAAACCTTAGTCAGCTGTAACACAAAATAAGTTTATTTATAAGATTTATTCCACCTTTCATTGACTGTGGGGATTCAGGCTGCATCAGAAAGAAAATTAAAATTCTTATTTTAAATAGAGCAACAGTCAGTAATTTTTGCTCTCAGATCTTTTCTGTGGCATCATTATAATGATACGGACAGAGAATTTTGAATTTCTCATTAATATGGATTCTTGAGTTGTCCTGATTCAGCTTCAATCAGTTAAATTTCCAACTACTCAACCATGGCCTTGGGATACAAGATTAGGATAGACAAAACAGTAGCTGGATTTGTAACGTTTGTAATGTAATGTTTAACAAGTAATCACTGAAGTAGATGGTAACTCCAATGTGTAAGAGTAACTCCAATTTTTAAGAAAGATTCACAGGGAATTCAGGAATTTATAGACCTATCAGCTTAACATCTGGGCTGAGAAAAATAATGGTAACTGTTATGAAAGATAAAATTGTCAAACATCTGGAGATACAGACCTTTCTCAAGGATACCCAGCATGGGTTCACTAGGGGAAGTCCTGTTTAACTAATCTACTAGAGTTTTTTAAAAGGTGTTAACAAACATGTGGATAAGGACAAACTAGCAGACATCATCTAATTAGATCTTCAAAGAGCCTTTGATAAAGTCCCTCACCAAAGGCTTTTCGGTAAACTTAACAGCCATGAAATACAAAGGCAGGTCCTCTTGTAAATAAGGAACTGGTTAAAGAATAGAAAACAAAGAACAGGACTAAATGGACATTTAGCAAAATAGAGTGATGGCGTCTCCCAGAGTTCTGTCCTAGCACTGGTGCTTTTAAGCATATTTATAAATGATCTGGAAATGGGCTTGACCAGTGGAATACCCATGTTTGCTGATGACATTAAATTGATCAGAGTGGTAAAAACAATAATAGTGGAGAAAGAAAAAATTCAGAAGAGGGAAGCTAGATCAGGGGTCCATAGACCGGTACCGGGCTGCAGCATGCCAGCAACCAGTCCACACAAACAAGCAAAGTCCCATCCATGGGATGCATGCAGCACACAAAACCACACACACTCTGGTCCACGGAAAAAACTTTCTCTGCGGAACCGATCCCTGGTGCCCAAAAGGTTGCGGACCTCTGAACTAGATGATCAAGGAGCTGGAGCAACTTCCCTGTAAGGAAAAGTTGCAACATTTGGGACTTTTTAGTCTAGAAAAGAGGCAAATGAAGGACATTATTAAGATGCATAAAACTATACATGGTGTGGAGTATTAGACAAGGAAAAGCTATCCCAAAATACTAGAACCAGAGGTCACCAAATGAAATTGAATCTTTGAAGTATTAGGACAGATAAAAGGAGGGGTATCAAGTTTGCTACACCAGATGTGGTAGTCCTTTCCAGTGTGGCTGGCTTCAAAAAAGAATTTGACCAATTCATGGAAATCATGGGGGGGGGGGAATGAGTATTAGCCTTGATTGCAGTGTGACTTCTTTGGAAGGCCATCTGCTGTAAGATTAATCATTGGTTGATCATTGTGAGAACAAACTGCTGGACTAGATGGATGAGGAGTCCAATTCGTGTGATACTGCTTATAGTCTTACCACAATTTTAAAATACAAATATCCAAGCCACAGGGGGAACATGTTATTTTTAACTGAATCTCTGCTTGCATTGTGATAAAGGAAAAAAATGAGCCATTTTAATAAATTATTCCTCAGATTCATATTTTACATCTATTTTACTAGGATATATATAGAAGGATTAATTCAGAGCACATGCCATCATACAAGAAAAAATGTTCAGACTAATATTTGTATAATATATATACATGTATGAAGAATGAAAAAGTAAGTAAATAAAGGATTGTTGACCTGTAATAAGAAATTTTAATTTGAAAAGATTATAGTACATTGTCCAACATCTGAGCTAGTTAGGTCTTTTATAATATATAGGCAAAATCCTAAGATATTTCTATAATATAATTCATAAAATGCAGCATGCATAAAAACATAATTGTTGAAAAACATCCATTTTACACATGGCTTTACCTATGCTGACAAAGCAAGACAGCCAGAATGTTTAAAATGAGGTCACATATTTAATCTGGGGATGTTGTAAATTGACTAGTGATTTTAATACGAAAGAAGTTTGGAAAACATCCATTAAAAGAAAATAAGGGGATGGATGGATAGATGGATGGGAGGGAGGGAGGGAGGGAGGAAGGAAGGAAGGAAGGAAGGAAGGAAGGAAGGAAGGAAGGAAGGAAGGAAGGAAGGAAAGATTTTAAAAACCTGATCCATAATAATCCATCATAATCCACAAACAGATTTTCTTTCTTTCTTAAGGGGTATCTTAATAGTTATTCTAATAATGTATCATGAAGCTATATCTATACAATGTATAAAAACTTTATCTACTTAATTTAAGAAATTAGTTCCTAAACACATCGGTACCTTAGGATCACTAGACTCT
This sequence comes from Protobothrops mucrosquamatus, assembly GCF_001527695.2. Classification (NCBI taxonomy): domain Eukaryota; kingdom Metazoa; phylum Chordata; class Lepidosauria; order Squamata; family Viperidae; genus Protobothrops; species Protobothrops mucrosquamatus. Next base: position 1,560,481 of record NW_015386204.1, on the reverse strand, counting down.
GAAAAGTATCATTTGCAGACATGTGTGCTTTATAGCTGAAAATTTATTAAAAAATGAAGAATTAAGCAATAGACATGGCTGACGGACATTTCTGGAGTCGGTTTTGTGACCAGGAGATACTGGGTTAATCCAAAAGCAGGTGGAGGATCAATCTGCAGTTGGAGACTTTGAAAAGCTACATTTGGAATGGTCTATATACTGTGAAACTGTATATGTGTAGTTAGCCACTTTATCTATTGGAAATGTACACAAATTATCCAATAGCACCACCACACCAAAAACTATAGAGACGAGAAATGTTTGTTTGGAAAGTATCTTCCCTCCAACACTGGACAGCATGGATTAATGGGCCCATCAGCAGGAATATGGATGTAGCAAATAAGCTCAAAATGGTAAGGGACGCAAGACTCCAGAAGCTTCAAATCAGAATGGCAACATACAATAAATAGGTCAAGGCAGACCTCTGTTCAAAGATGTCTTTGAACATAAAGATAATACAACAAATCAAATAAGAGAGTTTAAACAGAACACTACTCGGAGACAATCAGAACTCTAGGACAAATGTGCTAACAACTGTGGCACTGAAAAAGAAACTAAGGTGGTTTGTCAGGTACTGTGCCTAATTGCATAGAAAGGGCAGACTTCTCACCCAACAATTCTGCAATTTTTAGAATATTCAGACCAGGTTTTCCACATACATAACTCCTATGTGTAACAGAGAAAAGGTTTTATTGAATAGAGTTTAGTCCTGAAAGAATTCTGGGGCTCTTTTGTTTCCTGATTAAAAAAAAAAAAGCAAATAGACTCTCAACAAGCAACCTTTAGTTTTACAAGCTATCCAAACTGACATTAGCTTCTCTTTCTAGGAGCCTCATTTTATAAGACAACTTATTATAGAGATATCAACCTCATTGCTGATTGATTTTTAAATTGACATAATTCAGGTAACTAGATTGCAATGATTATTTCCCATGAGAAATGAACTGAGGCAGAAGCAAAAATCTTCAAGGACTTATTCTGGTTAAATAAGTTCACTTTACAGAGAAAGGCATTAATATTAACATTTACAATGTTCCAAATGTAGAATATAAGTGACAAAAAATAAATTAGAAACAAAGCAATACTACATGCTATTTTCTCACTGCAAGAGTGGATCACAAAATACTTTGAATAATTTTAAAAAATGCCTGATTTCTTGGCAAATTCCTTCACTACTATATGTTTATGAAAATATTGGCACTAAATGCAGTTAACTGATAGACTATTCCTAATAGCTATTGAAGGAGGAGCATTTTGGTACAGGGATAAAAGTGCCAGCTCGTCAGACAATGAACAAATAAATGCTAAGAAACTAGCAATGTAGTTTGGGCAGAAGTGGATGGCCTTCAATTTTAATGGCATCAGATGAGTCATATGAAGAATAGAAAGGATTTATTTCATAAATAGAAAGATCCTACAGGTGGTAAGTTGAACAAGGTAAGTAGGCTGACTTAAGTACAGAGATTTGAATCAAGTAAAGTTGTCAGTGAAATTACTATTCTCCTGCAGTCTTGATCAAGAGCACTGGAGGAAACCTAAATCAAACCTGCCCCTTCCAATCAAGACCATAGAGCAGGGGTCTTCAAACTTGGCTCTTTTATGACTTGTGGACTTCAACTCCCAAAATTCCTCAGCCAGCATGCCTGGCTAAGGAATTCTGGGAGTTAAAGTCCACAAGTCATAAAAGGGTCAAGTTTGAAGTCCCCTGCCATAGAGCAAATAAGTCTTATTATCATCTCCCACCTTAGTGCGCAAATACAATAATTTTGTCTATTAATTTCCTTGCTTCAACACAACAAACTTGATTGAGATAGCCAATTCCCTCATGTTCTTTTCACTAATACGTCATGGCAGGTAACATACTATTGCAAAATAAAGTAGCATTTTGTGAGCCATATCCAAGGTCTATCTATCATTCATAGACTAAAATCACTATTAGTATTTTATCCCCCATGTGAACTCAGAATATGTTCCTAAAATCAGCTGAGAAAACAGAATAACTAGCAGTTGTCCAAGTAAAGTAGATTCATCATAAATAAAATGGATTCATCACATAAAATAATAAATAGTTGACCCTGTGCTGGACAGAAGCTGTGAACAAAATGAAGATATATATTACCCTCTTCAACTCCTAAATACAGATAAGTGGTAGATGGGGCTGTAGAATGTACTAATTAATCTACAAACATCGTAAATACACTAAAACAGTCTTTCCCAAAACATTGACTTTAAAATAATAATAGCTCAACAAGCATACAGTACATATTATCTTACCCCACAAAGCACCAAAAAGTTCTATAAATAGGACTTCTAAGAACACCTAGGAAGAGCTATCTTATGTACTACCTGACTTAATGCCTAAACTATTACACTCTCAACATACATAAAAAACATTAGTATTTGTTTCAGGGAAGGTGGTAATCTATCTTTAATCTATCTTTAATCTGTTAAATCCAGCCACGCTGATGCTGTAACAACAACAACAACAATCACAACAACAATAATAATCTATAAATGCTACAAAGTTAGCATTTGTACTAAAATACTAAAAACCACAATAATATAATTTGCATTATCCTAATGGCAAAGGAAATATATTCATAATATTTAAGCACTGATCTTAACCAAAACCTTTTGTTTAATCAAGCACATATTCAAGTCTTTCAGCTGTGCTTTCTAAGGCTGCTATCAGGTTAAGCAGACCTTTTGAAAGAGAATTAAAATTCACATTACTTACTATCTCTTTTTAAATAAAATACTATTATCATGAAGTTTGATTGTTCATCAACCACCAAACATTTATTATATACAAATAATTTAATATGATTTTAACAATGCTGCAAATAATAACAACAACAATGGATAGTTTCATTGATCCTGGTTCTCTTTGGAGAACTCTGGATTATACCAAGATACAAGTCACCGAGGAAAATCATTAAAGTAGGATGTATGAGGTATCTTATTTGCCCCTATCAAACACGAGGGAAACTTGTTAGGCTCAATTTTAGGCAACAAAATGTTGATTATATTGTGTGTATCAGATTTTGCTACAAACTCAACCATAACTTTCTACTCTCCAGCCATTTTAGCCACTCACATAGGAAACTGCTTATGGCAAAAGCTTACAGATGTAAGTGTATTAGTGTTTTACTGCAGACAAAAAGAAGCCCTGTGCATGTGAAACTACCTTCTCTGGTATAGACATGTCTCTTCTCCAAGGCTAAATTCTCCTACCCTGTGAGTTAAATCAAATTTGACTTTTCCTCCCAATCCTGTAACTGGAAGCACTTGCTCAGTGTTTATAAAATAGTTCTGACTGAGTAGCTTCATTTTCTATGGGGAACAAATGCAACATTTGGACTTAATCTGTAGATTTCAGTATAATTTTCCAAATGATTCTGTGAAGTGCAGCTAAAGCAGTGGTTCTCAACCTTTTTAATGCCGCGACCCCAACCGGTCGTAAGTCGAGGACTAAACCGGTCATAAGTCGAGGACTAAACCGGTCGTAAGTCGAGGACTACCCAACCGGTCGTAAGTCAAGGACTACCCAACCGGTCGTAAGTCGAGGACTTTCCCTGCCCGGGAGCACCGCACATGCGTGGTTCCGCCCCCTGCGCCGGCCGAGGCGTAGCTGGCAAGCGGCAGAGACGGAGCAGGCCGACCACCAGCTGGCCCAGCCCAAGGGAGGTAAGGCACCCGCCGGAAAAGGGGAAAAAAATGGCGGACAAAAAAAATGGCGGACAGCCTTGCTTGGTGACCCCCATGAAATGGTCGATCGACCCCAAATGGGGTCCCGACCCACAGGTTGAGAACCACTGAACTAAAGGATAAAAGCTCACTGAGCCTTAGGAATGTGTATTGATGAAAAGCTCAATCGTGTTGTCCTAAAAAGTTTTAAATTGTTCTGGAAAAGACAAGAATGAATATAATTCCTAATTCACTATCTCAGCATGAGAAATAAATCTTCCAGAGACATCTTATTAAATAGTACATCAATTTAAATATTAATAATGTCAATCTAGTCAAGAATGTGTTCCCAACTAATCAGTCAAGCTGAACTGAAGTACATTTTAATCATTTTTCTTCTGATGCTTCCCACAGAGTAGTATCAGGTTCCAGGATACACTTTTGTTTTGGTGGACTAAGATCAATCAAACACATTCTACTCTTTGCTAGAAGCATTTACACTGAACAAAGTCTCCTAAAGCCAGTAATTTGTCATCCTTCACTCTGCTTAGGTTGGCAAACTTCATCTTAGACAACCATAATGACATTTAACACTAAAGCTCAGCCGCCACTGTTGGTGAAAAATGCAGAAAAAGATGGTGAATACAGACAGAGAACCTGCAAACTTTCTTTTAAACAAATTGCAGTGTGAAAAAGAGAAAGATAGAAAAATATAAACTTAAAGAAAAAAAGCAGTTATCCAACACATTAATTAGTAATGAAATTATAGTACCAAAACGAACGAAAAAAAAGTAAAGGGAAACATTCAACAGAAAATGAACCTTAAGACATTAACATACTCATTGCTCTCTTTCAAATAAAATCAGGTTTCGTTCGCACTTCAGTCTGATCTTGGGAGTCGAGGAGCTCTGCCTTTTCTTTATTTACCTGTAGGCAGGCATTCTGCTGCCCTCACTGAGCAGGTGACAGAATGACTGTATTGTTTTCCTTCTAGACCAGCGGTTCTCAACCTATGGGTCGCTTGGGGTTGCCAAGCAAGGCTGTCCGCCATTTTTTTTGTCCGCCATTTTTTTCCCCCTTTTCCGGCGGGTGCCTTACCTCCCTTGGGCTGGGCCAGCTGGTGGTCAGCCTGCTCCGTCTCTGCCGCTTGCCAGCTACGCCTCGGCCGGCGCAGGGGGTGGAACCACGCATGCGCGGTGCTCCCGGGCAGGGAAAGTCCTCGACATACGACCGGTTGGGTAGTCCTCGACTTATGACCGGTTTAGTCCTCGACTTATGACCGGTTTAATCCTCGACTTACGACCAGTTTAGTCCTCGACTTACGACCAGTTGGGGGTCACAGCATTAAAAAGGTTGAGAACCACTGTTCTAGACTGAACATTCTAAAGAAGCCCTTTTGGTTCTTTTAGCATCCTTTGCCAAATGAAAATCTTTTTAATTTTTTAAATTTTTATAATTTCTGCATGTTCAGCATATACCTTTCCCTATTGATCCTTGCTATTCTTTCTCTTCCACGGTATATATTTTTGATTATTTATTAAACTTTATCTGTTAATATATTGGCTTGCTTTGGTGTTGTCATTTCCCCAACCCCCCTGTATTACAGTGGTTTCCTGTACTTTTACATCAAACAACTGCTATGCTTTTAGCATCTTTTAGCATTCCACTGTTATGCATCAGTTTTAGTATAAATAAATAAATAAAATAAAATAATAAAAACCTGGAGTAGACAGCTAATGTCATTTGTTATTTCCCATTTCCTTTTCCTGCAAACGTCTAAAGATCTACGCATTAAAATACTGTTTTCAACAAAATTGAAAAAGGAATTGGGAAGTCAGTAGTACAGATTTATAGGAAAGTACAGTAAAGTACTGTAATTAATAAAAAAATGCATGAATATTAAGAAAGGCACAGTTAAAATATTTTTTAAATGTAATCAAGAAAATGTCCCGTTCTCAGGATCAGATTATTCATCATCATTCACAGATCTGCCCCAAAGGCATGTTACCCATATAGAAAAAGTATTTTTTGGGTAGAAGATCACTCACATATATCATCTTATCTTGTGTTTGTTTTTTCAAGTTTGAACATGCACATTATTTAGTGATAGCAAGAGGTGTTGTTTTGGGTTCTAGGGACAATGTAGCTATAATACTGGCTGAACAGCACAAAAACATCTAATCTTTGCTCCTATTTTGTTTTAAGCATTGCATATCTACTTGTTACTATTATTTTAGCAGATGATCAAAAAGATACATTACTAAAATCTTGCCATTTTGTTTCCAAATTTCAGCAGCAGGATCTTAGATTATTTCTGGAAACTGGAAACTACATGCAGGTATGGGCCACTTGATTGTCCAAATCTACATTAAACATTACTTTCCCAACTCAGATCAGTTAATAGAGTAACAGATACTAAGAAAAACTAGGTTAGCTTTATTTATAATTTTCCCTGTTCAAAATTTATCAGTGTTCCCAATTCTTATAGCACCTATTAGGTGAAAGTATCTGCATGTGCTAATAATTTGTTTAGCACCCTAGAACTGTCACCAAACTTAACATTAGGTGCACTATATTTTGAATCAGAGCCAAAATTCATGAACACATATAAAACAACAAACTATGTGCTAAAGGAGAGTTCACCATAGGTAGTATCTTTCTATTGATTTATGAATTTTTAACCAGATTTAAGGAACCATGGATTACATAGAATACCTTGTTCCTCAACCTATTAAAAACCTCACATTTTAAGTCTGTTTAAAACTGTAATCATGTCTCAAATTATCTTCAGATTGCAACCTAAGAAAAACCTAATTTATACATTTATGAATTAACTATATCTAACTTTAATATCCCTTATCCCAACAGTATACATAAAACAAAAAACGTGTTCCTTAATGAAAGAACAATTACACCATGTACCATTGTAAAAGAACAGATATAATGAAATATTAAGTATGAGTTAATATATAAAAATCCAGAATAATCTATTACATTATTTGATTCTGGATTACTTTTCTCATTTCGATTAACTTTAAACTTATAAAGTATTATATACTTTTTTATCATATACAATTAAATCAAACTACTATATTTACCTTCTTTTCATTAATGAAAGTTCTTCTGAATAACAGCCTGAAATCCATTTTGCTTCTAAACTGGAAGTAACTCCTTATCAGCAAATTGTTTTTCAGGAAATTCTGGCCAATATGAAATTATGTTCTTTTTAAAAGGCAGAGTAGTGGTTTCCCCACCTCCTTTTTTTCATCTCTTTCCCACCCAATTCCGTTCTTATAAATGGAAATCTTGATTTCTGCACCCTGCAATAGTTGCTTTGTCATGTGATAAACAGTCAAACAGCTTAAGAGAGTCATAGGAAAGGGCTGTTCTTTTTTATAGTGTAAAATATTTCCTCGTCTTACAGGAATAGGAAGCATTCATTCTGATTAGTGATTTAAAAATTACTAGCTTTACAACTCACAGTCTCTTCCATGCAGCTGCAGATTCTATGCAATTCTTGCTCTTAGAAAAAGTATTAAGAAATGTCTTGAGTCAGAAGGGCAGGAGAGAGAATGAGCGCTCTAGAAATACAATATACTATTTGAATCTACAAGGACAAAAATTCAGATTCTCCATATTTTTTAAGGCTAGCAGCTTTGCAACAGTTCTTGCTTATCATTTTTATTTCAACTCTAAAAAGTGTACATCTCTTGTTCCCAACAATCACTTCCTACATGAACAGCTTAACAGCGTGATCAAATTTTAAACTACTGTAATACAGTAGTTTACTAAAACAAGTATTTTTGATGCAAACAGCAGCCCCGGGTTGTCTGTATCAACAAAATTAGAACAGATCATTCAGCTTTCCTATGTATCTCTAACCACAGAATGGTTCCTCAATTATTTATTCATATGAGATGTCTTTTCAAAGGGAGAATAAGCAAGGCTTAATAAGAGGTTCCAACATTTTTATTCTTCAGAAGAAGAGTATTAAGTCTCCTTCTTAAACCCTCAGGCAAGATTCTGGAGTCCACTTGAATTTTCTATGCTTTAGGCCAAGGATGTCAAACTCGCGATGTCACGTGACGTGTCGCAACATATCGTGACTTTTTTCCCATTGCTGGCAATAAGGTGGGTGCGGTTTTGGTGTGACGCATCTGGCCCGTGGACCGGCAGATTGACACCCCTGCTTTAGGCTTTCAAACAATCCATTTCCTTAAAATCCTGAAGCTTAACTACAATTATCAGAAATCTAAACAGATAGCATGTCAAATGATTCAGGAGTTCTGGGGTTGTAGTTCCAAACATCTGGAATGCACTAAAGTCTATGTTAGAGTCAGAATAAATCTTCTCAACCCATCTACTAAAGGAAACTCTGGGTTGCAAACAAGAAGAAAAATGAAATACAATTATCAAACACCACCATCACCAAAACAAAAAAGACACTGTGAAGCCTCAATAAATCTCACATCAATAAGGTATCCACACTATTCCATGTTTCTTCAATTACACAATGCTATTTATTGAAACTGCAGAAGTGGTCCTTCTCTGAAGCACCCCCTGCCCTCTGGAATGAGGTTCCAAGATTCAAAGAGGCCCTACCCTACTGGCATTTCAAAGGGCCATGAAGACCTTTGTTGAAGATGATGGAAACCTTTGACTTGTCTTTTTTTGTTCCAATCTGGGTTTGTTATATCTGTCATATTTGTTCCTTCGTTTTGTTGTTTTGTTTTTTTAAAACAGTTTATAAACCACCCAGAATTATTGGGAGTCAGACATAATAACAACAATAACAATAAAAATAAAAATAAAAAACCATGATGATGATGATGATGATGATGATGAGGATGATGAGGAGGAGGAGGATGATGATGAGGAGGAGGAGGAGGAGGAGGAGGAGGAGGAGGAGGAGGAGGAGGAGGAGGAATGACAAAATCTCTTATCAGTCAATTGCAAAAGGCAGCTTTATTGGTGCAGCTTACATTCTGTGACAATACCTTTAACACCATGTCCTTGGGAAGGATTCAATACGAAGATAAAAATGCCAAATCCAGTCTAAACATTTGGCTGACTGTGCAACCAACCATAATATTAATGATGCCAGACCCATGAATACTTTGGTCCCAGTGCCCGGGGGAATAAAACGGTGTTAATTGCTTTCCTAAAGACCAGCAGGGCTGGGCTCATATATAATTTCAAAGGAAGAATGAAGAGCCCTGTCTTCATGGCCCTTTGAAATACATAAAGCAAGCACATAAGCACAAGATAAGCTATACTTCAAAGTCCCACTAGGCAAGACTGTTTCACCAAAGAGATCCACAGCATGCCCACTATGTCAGATCTATTGGAAGAGAAAGAAACCATTGGAAGAACCAGTCCCACAAGTAATTTAGCCTTATACCAAAGACTTTAAAGGTGACAATCAGCTCCTTGAATTGCACTAAAAAGCCCATTGGAAGCCATGAAACTCTTCAATGGGGGTCCTATATTGGTGTATGTTTTTCAAGGAAAGATCTATGTAGAGCCTGTTGCATTAGTCCAATCGGGAAGTGACTAAGGCATGAATGAGCACAAACAGTACATCTTGATCTAGGAAAGAGTGCAACTACTGGCCAAAATGTAGTTGTGCAAAGGCTTTCATGACTATGTCTATCACTTGTTCATGAAACAGGAGCCATGAGTCCAGAACTGATACACTAATTCTGACTGGGGGGAGGGGGGAGTGTATCCCAGCCAGAGTTAAAGATGGCACTAGTCTCTAAAATCCATAGACACTTATTTGAACCAAAGCTGATTTTTCCCCAAAGACCTTTACAACACATCCAACGTATCACTTGGACAGTTTGGGTCAGAGATGTACAACTAAGCAGCACAGAAGAGGGTGAATTTGCCTCAATATTATGGGTAAGATGTTCCAAAGGGCAAGAGTATTTGTAGGGAAGATTCTCTTCTTAGGTCCTGTCAATCAAAGTCTTGGCAGGACCAAGTTCCTGGATACAGAGAAACTTTCTACTACCCACAGCCATTCTGTCCTACCAAAGTCCAATTGAAGTCTGTTGTTCCAGGCATTGTGAAAGGACATCCACAACATCACTTACTTTGTCCAGGATGTAGATATACTCCTGGATATCATCAACATAGTGATGATACTTCATCTGTGACATATCATTATATATACTCTGTAATGGGCTTCAGTTCACTCTGCTGAGATATACAACACATTTATTTAAATGTTACATGCTTGGGGGGGCGTGTGTTTATCCTCAGAATTCACATCTCAACAAAACTTAATACTGCAGAATCTACCTTAATGAATGCTATGGCCACATGTGCTGATCTACAAAATTCAAATATAGTCAAACTGCTGTATATAAATATAGCTCCAAGCTGTTAACTTTATATAGCAATATGAGATGTCTTTAAAGAAACAAAATACATTTAAAAGTACAGGTGGTTAATTTTTAATTGTTAAATTAAACAATGTACTCACCTAATGGAAGACAATGCTATAGGCTGCAAAAAGAAAGAGAGAATAGTTATTTCTTTCTCCCATTTAAAATACAAAATTAAAATTCTTGTTTTAAACTCATTATGCATACCATTAATTATACATGCAAGTGTTTATCTAATTAGAAGAAACAGTTAATATGTTTTTTTCATTTGTGTAATCCAGAGAGAAATAAGAACACCTCACCATGAAATTTGAAACAGTTAAAGGTACTAATTAACAAAGAGATATATATTTGGCTGAATGAACAGCAACATAAATTGACAAAAGCGTTGTTCAGGTAGCGGTGAACACATGATGAAAGGAAGAAATTGAGACTGCATATATCAGCCCCTTTTCTAACCTCACAAAACTGCACACCACTGGGGCTGAACTTAAAATGGTACATGTGTTTTGTTTTACTAATAGATAAACCCAGAAGTTTCCAATTCAGTTACACCACTATCTGAAGCATTTTTGTTGCTTTGTAATTTCAGCTGAAAGACATTTAATGGGCAATCTTACAGAACAAATCAGGCAAGACTGGCGCAGGTCTCTGAGCCTTTTATACGTGCATTTTTTACCAGCATATTCACTAATCTTCCCAGCATTTTTCACCTCCTCTTGGCTACCGTAACAGCTACCCCTTGATATCAAGTGTGGGATAGGGTAGGTCAACTAAACATATGAAGATTGGGTTAGTACACTAATGTGGAGAATGTTCATACAAAGACACCAGAAAACCGTTTTGATATCAAGACTGGCTTTTTAGGAAAAACAAGACACAGATAGAAACTATCTCTTCCACCTACAAGAAAATAGCTATTAGTCTGTTAGAATGTGTAGGTAGGAAAAAGATTGGAACTAGTTTCACTATAAATAGACTTTCATTTGATGCACAGTGGTTGATGGAATTCTTTTTTCTAATTGGTTTTCATTGGTTTTTTTGTTTTTACAATAAATTTGCTTAACGGAGTTTTGGTGCCCATGGAAGTCTACTGCTGCAAACCCAAGCAAGACAAGTTTGACTTCTAATGAAACACATAACAAACCTAGGCAAAGAAAAATTTATCCTACCTGAATCGAAAGGGTACCATACCTAATTGCAGACACTAAGAAATATTTGGAATTATACTTTTCAAAACAAGTCCTTCTCATGATAAGAGTATGAAAAGTAATGTGGGTATGCAAAAATATCTAATATACATTTTAGATTTATACTAAATCTAAATAATACTGCAGAATCTAGCTTAATGAATGCTATCTCCATATTCATCCTAATATACTAGGAAAATCAACATTTTTTCCTGTCTTATGTTCGTAATGTTATAAAGCAGCAATAACTAATGATATCTGATCCATGTCTGATATTGGTAATGTGGGATTACTTTACCTAAGCAAGCTTATACCTTCTTTTAAAGAATAACTGCAATATTCCTAATAGTAACTACAGAGAACCAGTTTTTACAAATAACTCAAAGCAGCAAACACATCTGACACACCTTTCTCCTATTTTCTCCACAATAACAAACTATGATGAATAGATTATGTAAATGAATTGTATTAATAACAAACAACTATAAACTTGGTCTAAAATATAAATTTACCCCTTTTCTTCCAAGATCCCTAGCCTAGCCAGGAGATAAACAATATACAAGCAGTCTTTGACTTAGGACCACAGTTGAGCCCACAATTTCTATTGCTAAGCAAGACAGTTGTTAAATGAGTTTTGCCCCATTTTTCAACTTTGTTACAATTATTAAATGAATCACTTCAATTATTCTGTTAGTAACATGGTTGCTAAGTGAACTTGGCTTCTCCATTGACTTTGTTTGTCAGAAGGTTGTAAAAAATGATCACAAAAAATGATCACATGACCCTAGGACACTGCAAAAGTCACAAATACATGCCAGTTGCCAAGCATCCAAATTTTTATCACATGACCATGATGCTGCTGTAACGGTCATAATTGTGATAAATGGTTATAAATCCCTTTTTTTAGTGCCGTTGTACTAGTCACTAAACAAATGGTTGTCGCTGTACATGTGAACTGAGCTATTCACAGAGACAACTCTAAATACCCTCCTAGAATATAAGATTCTAAAAAATATCCCTTGTAGTTTTCAAATTTCTTAATGTCTTATGGAAAGATAGCAATAGCACTTAGACTTATATACCACTGTTATGACCCAGGTGGTCAAGGCAATGCAGGCCTCTAAAGAATTCTTTATTTCTTCTTAATAGTGTTCCAGCCAATGGCCCTCCAACAACCGGAAAGGTTCCACCCTCACACTACCCTGAAGGCAATCACCTTCAGTCCTCCAAACAACAGGCCCCAGAGTAGGAGCACGCTCACAGGGCAGGTCTAGGGTTCCAAGTCCAATCCACCAGGCAGGATCCAGGCACAAGACAAGGGCAGTTCTCAGGACAAGAAACAGGTCCCATAAAAGAAGCAGTTCCAAAGCCCCAGTGAAGCAAAGGCCAAACATAGGCCACCAGAGAAGAGCAATCTTCCAAGCGAGACAAGGCAAACAGCAACAGGCACAAGTAAAAGCAGGGGAGTGTAAGCCAAAGCGAACAATTGTTCCTGGCAAAGACTAACTCCCCATGGCTTCTCCTTAAGTTACTCCCCTCCAGGTGTTCCTTGTGAGGAAGGGTGGGGCAACTTCCTCCCGAGTAGCGTTGCAGCCCTTATCTGGACTTGCTTATGCTCCACTCTCCTTACCCTTACACCAGGCATGTCAATCTGCCAGCCTGCAGGCCGGATGTATCATACTGAAACTGCACCCACCCCATTGCCGGTAATGGGGAAAAAGTCGCGATACGTCGCACGGCGTCACATGATGTCACGAGTTTGACATGCCTGCCTTAGATTGAGAGGAGTAGTCAGCTGTTCCTTGTCAGAGGAGATTGGCTGCCTATCAGTACCACTGCTGCCTAACAGTAGCCAATCCTCCCCTGTGTCTGTGCAGGCAAGCGGCTCTCCATCTGGTCGACCACCTCCCCCAATGCCTGAGGGGCCCAAGACAGCATCGTCCTCAGCCCTTGGCGTGCCTTACCTGTTGGATGGTCTCAGCTCCAACTCTTCTTCCCCCTCCTCCGAACCAGCCTCTGAGGGGGTCATGACAACTGCTTCATAGTGCTTTACAGCCGTCTCTAAGCAGTTTTTAGAATCAGCATATTGCCCCTAACAATGTGAATCCTCATTTTACCAACCTCAGAAGGATGGAAGTCTGAGTCAACCTTGAGTCGGTCCTGGCAGTGGGCAGAGTTAATTGAAGCAATGTCACCAACCACAAGGGTTTAAAAAATGATAAGATGAAGCTATCAAAGTCATAAAGACTTTAAGTTGGCTCCAGACTCTGAAGCCATGTGACTCTCCATGTTATTTAGTCAAGGATACAAGGAAGATTCCATTTCACATACCTTGCTATGAGCTTACCAATAGTATCTAAACAAGCTCCATGATACACAATGATTGACTATATGGATGTTATATCTGATTCAGTTTAGTGGGTTTTTTTATGTTTTAGTAATGTTTGTATACTTCTCCAAAATGCAGCCTTCAGGATTTATCTGTCCATTTAGTTTTCATGGACATAATACTCTAGATTTTTATCTACCTAGGCTAGTAGAAAAACCTTCAAAACATTTTCTGACAGAAGTATTTTATGTGCACCATTTTCTTCCATATATCCAGTTCTGGTTTTGTGTGAAAAAGAGTAGCAAAGAAAAAAGATATAATCTAATGTAATCTCTAATTACATTATCTTTCCCTTATAACTCCAACAAAATATGCACAAAACCCACAAGTTTTTAAAATTGTCTAATCCTCCTTTTCCCTCTTTCTACAGAAAATAGGCCAAGAAATTAAGTCACAAAGCCCTGTGGAACGAGGATGATACGAATTTAAACACTAATATAATCTGTAGCAATGTATCTATATTATGAATGTTATCTATTTTGGAGGTTATTAGTCTGCAGGACAACTGATTCAGTAATTTCAGTTGCATTTGTAGCACATCAAAAGATACAGAGCTAAAGCTCATTTAGCAATCATTCTGTATTATGAAGTTTAACAAGCTGAAAATAGTTCCAGTAACTGGTGAATTGAATGAAACTGATTAGCTTTTCCCTTACCATAACACAGCTGCCCTCATTACCTATAGTATTCTCTAAAGTCCCAGTGCGCTCCCATCCCTTTACTAAACCTCTGAGTGACTAACCTTCAATTTGAGAGAAGCAAATGTCCCACATATACAATTATGAAGGCGATTTCTGCAGGCCCAAATCATTTAGGTACACAACCGTGTAATTACAGTTGATTGTTATGCAATATATAAAGAGCATTTCTGTAAAAATATTGCTTAATATCTCAAATGAAAATAAAATGCAATAGCCCGGTTTCATTTCCACTATTTCTACTAATCTTTTAAGTTTGTTTGTTTTTTCTCAAAGAATAGCTGAATAGTCAAAACACTTCAGAAAAGGATGAAACATTTCATCACGTTTTACATCTTTATTTGGTACTTCAAGAAGTAAAATGAACAGAGGAGAGAATGAGCAGCCTTCTGTTGTTCTTTTTTGTATCTTGCATGGCGTGGTTATATCTCCATTAACAACTTTTTGAGATGTCTATGAAGTATAAATTAATTTTACCCATTTTATAAAATTGTATTTTCCAAATTTTTAAACAAAAAACTCTAGTTCGTTAGGTGAAGATAGTATTTAAATCAAAAATACTTTGTAGAGGTGAGGTGGTAAGGAAGAAGCTGTTACTTACAGGTAGGGTCTGGGCTTCACATACTGTATAGAAAGCCGGGAATTGCCAGGTAAGGTTGGGAAAGTAGTCTAGAAACCCTAGATGCCTGCTGATAGTCCTTTTTCATACAGCAATATAAACGAAAAGTCCAGTCCATTATTTAGCAGTGCCACAGGTAGTAGATGAGAGGCAGTTTGGGGTGGCCCTGGTATAGAAACCAGGAGACTGAGTTCTATTTCTGCAGTAGGTATGAAGCCAGTTGGGCGATGTTATTCTTTGAAGTACAAAAGAAATCACCAATAACATTGTCTTTTGATCTCTAATTCTGCAATTTAAAGTATTGTAGGGATACAGGGATTTGATATATTATCAGATATAAACTGATAAATTAACAATTAGGCTTAAATGGAATAAGGAAGAAAAATTATTTCTGATATATTGATAAGATATCAAAACTGATCTTTATTTCTAGGAAACAAAGGGAATTTCTAAGAAAATATGCAATTTCACAGAAATAGTTTTGTTAATATTGCTTTGGAACAACATAGTAATTTATATATATATATATATATATATATATATATATATATATATATATATATATATATATATATATATATATATATATATATATATAT
>NW_015386204.1:1538258-1543730 GCF_001527695.2 Protobothrops mucrosquamatus | reverse complement strand
CTATAGGGGGCGAAACTTTGGCCCCCTCGGATCGGGTCCGCAACTTGGGTGTTCTCCTGGATTCGCGGCTGACACTGGATGACCAGTTGGCGGCCGTGACCAGGGGAGCGTTTTATCAGGTTCGCCTGATTCACCAGTTGCGGCCGTTTCTGGACCGGGACGCCTTACGCACGGTCACTCATGCCCTTGTCACTTCCTGCCTGGACTACTGCAATGCTCTCTACATGGGGCTCCCCTTGAGGAGCACCCGGAGGCT
This sequence comes from Protobothrops mucrosquamatus, assembly GCF_001527695.2. Classification (NCBI taxonomy): domain Eukaryota; kingdom Metazoa; phylum Chordata; class Lepidosauria; order Squamata; family Viperidae; genus Protobothrops; species Protobothrops mucrosquamatus. The sequence goes on along the minus strand of NW_015386204.1, from coordinate 1,543,474 downwards.
CCAGCTAGTTCAAAATGCGGCCGCGTGGGCGGTGTTGGGAGGGACTCATTGCTCCCACGTTACGCCGCTTTTGCGCGAGCTGCATTGGCTGCCGGTGGCCTTCCGGGTGCGCTTCAAGGTGCTGACTATTATCTTTAAAGCGCTCCATGGCATCGGACCTGGCTATCTTCGAGACCGCCTCCTGCCACAGATTTCCCCCCACCGACCTGTACGCTCCCACAGAGTGGGTCTCCTCAGGGTGCCGTCAGGCAGACAGTGCCGGCTGGCGACCCCAAGGGGGAGGGCCTTCTCTGTGGGAGCTCCCACCCTCTGGAACGAACTGCCCCCAGAGATCAGGGTGATCCCTGATCTCCCTTCCTTCCGCCGCGCCCTCAAGACGTGGTTGTTCCAGCTTGCGGGACTGGCCTAAGGGATTTTAAAGGGGTTTTAATTACTTTTAATTTGATGAGTTTAAATATTTCTTTTTAATCAATTTTAATAGATGTATAATATGTCTGTATTTTATCCAATTGTTAGCCGCCCTGAGTCCGCAAGGAGAAGGGCGGGATATAAATGTAATTAATAAATAAATAAATAAATAAATACTTCATACTAAAAATAATACATATTATTTTTACTAACATAGTAAAAATTATGTTCTACAATCTTATAGTATGTGGTTTATATAGGCTGATATTAAAAATGAAATTTTGCATGTAGTATAAATTTACACACACAGTTCTCTAGACTTACAAGATATTTTTCCATCAAAATAAGCTCAGCTGTTTAATACATTATCTTGGAGAATTACACATTCTATATAAGCATTCCATATCTTTTCTTCCCTATGTCCCATTCTCAAACATACACACACACATGCAGAGGTCAGAAAGAAAGAAAGGAAGTTATTACTAAACTTCCTGATTCCAAACAGATGTTTCCTGGAACAGTAATGTGAACTGAGTCACGATGACATATAGAGTAAGTTATATAGGTAAGATACTTAACCTGGTAAAATGTGGTTACAGTGTTCTATAGATACAATGATCCCTAGATCTTATATAAACACAATTTCAGTTCACTACAAATAAGTTCTGAAATTTCATAATTATACTTAATTTCAGCTATTTACAAATAATCCTCCATTCAAGAATTATCCCTCTGCTCTTCAAGTGGGGTGGCCTCAATCATTCCGTGATCAAAAAAATTTCCCTCAAGCATCCCCATTCTTCACAGAGTCCAAAATGCTTGCAGGCATCGAAGTCTGACCTCATTCAATGGCTTGGGCTTGTGAGATTACTGCAAATAGAACTGTTGAAGGAAATGTGGTATGTATATGACTAGCAGTGAATACTTGAGTAGCCTTTTAAAGAATAAAATAATCCAATCTGACACAATTTTGTTTTCGCTCAGCATTTTCCCTGTATGTTTGCAAGGTCCTCTTGTTTTTGCTCTGTACTCACCCAGATCTACAGCAAAGCAATCAGTACAAGATGCAGTAAGTTTTGTTGATCAGCAAGCTTGCTGCAAAACCTGATAATGAGCATGACTGAGAGGGAATGAGTGACCCATAGTGACTCAGCTGGCTTTGTGGAAAGACTAGAACTTGGTTCTTCTCATTCCTCCGACAGCACTCTATCCACTACTATGCTGGCTCTCCAGATTGGGATTACAGAAGTCTGGAAAAAGGAGAACGTGTTCTTCATGTGGTAATGATAAAATCAATGTCTGGGCATTTTGAGTATCTAGAAGCCATCTCTTCCTGAGTAGTTTTTTTCTTCTGGTGCTAAGCATTCCCCTAAAGTTGTAAGTGCAAGTTAACAAGCTCAGATCTGTCACCATAATTAATTAGTAGCCTCCCATTGGCTTAGCTCTGCCTGAAACTGACAAGACTTCAATCAGTTATACAACCTTTCTGATGCTGGAAAAAATAATTTCATCTAATTGTAGATTTAAGTACATGGGAGATCAGTTTTTCACTCTAACTTTTGTTGAGGATGCCACATGTCCTCCTTCCCTCTCTCCCCATCCAATTATTCATGTACTCCTTTTCATTTTCACATATCTGGCAACCCTATTCCTGACCCTCCTGAGTTGAAGCTTTAAAATCTCTTCCACCTTAAATTCTCCCCCTCCAATATAATAGTGTGGCTTAGCTGCCTAAGTCTCAAAGGAATTATTTCAGGATCAGGAAGGAACAGTGGAAAACTGTATTTCTAGAGTTTTTGAAAACAGCCAGCAAGAGGTCATAAGATTGTGTTTATAATTACTAGAAACAGACAAATAAACGTTGCAGCTATCTTCTTAGTCATGTTTATTACTAGTCTGCCCCACTATACTGATAGAACTAGTGAATATATAAATCACATTACAGGAATGTCAGCCCTGGAAACTGATCCCATATTCTCATAACATTAATTACAATAATTATACTAAAATTATAATTTTAGTACAGTTTTTAATATTTTAATCTGTTAATGTTTTAATTACTTTTACTTGTTTTATAACTTGTCAGCCTCCCTGAGTCTCCTTAGAAGTGAGAGATGGGTGACATAAAAATTTAATAAATAAATAATAAATATATAATTATACTTATACTCATTATATTATATGTATAATTTTTATTCAATGGCTTATTCAGAAAAAGATTCACAGAAACAACATGGCTATATATTTTTTTAATTGCAGACAAGAATAAAGCTATAGAAGATATATCCATTGCATTACACATAAATCAAAGCCTTCATATAGGTCAGGGCCGGATACATCATAGCGAAACTGCCTATCTCAGACATGTCAAACACAAGGCCCGGGGGTCGGATGCGGTCCGCGAAGTGGTTTAATGTGGCCCACGAAGCCATTCTGGAAACAGTGAGGGAACGGCCCCTCTTCCTTGGCCCTGGCCCAGGCCAGCCGGGAGCCAATGTACAATTTTGTGGTGGCCATCTAGCCTCTGCCGCATCGGCCCCGCCCCCTGGGTGCATGCTGGAGAGGTGTCACCCTTTGTGAGGAATGAAGAAATGCACCATCGCCTGGAAGTGGCCAGCAAATGGCCCTCACCTACTTCACATATCTGGCTAGATGGGCTCCGGGGGAGGGGTTTCAGCAGGCAGTGGGGCAAACGATGTAGAGCTGGCCATACCCACCCAGTAGGCATACCCACTCCATCCACACTCACCCAGTAGGCCGCACTCACCCTGGCCACACCCACCTGGCCCCCCAAGGGCAACCGCAATGCTGATGTGGCCGTCAATGAAATTGAGTTTGACAACCCTGGCCTACCCCATTGCCAGCAATGGCAAAAAAGTCACGATATATCATAACATGTCATGTGATGTTTGACACTCCTGATATAGATCTATGCACCATCATTTACATTTTTTGCTCCAGCATTTAAATTTTTGAGGATGTTTCTCCTGGCTTTCTGATTTTGGCCATTCTTTTACTCAACATAAGACTCACTTGGTCTATATTTGTGTAATTTCCTAATCTGGAAGTCTCTGGTCTTCTCTCACCTTCTTCATTCCTGATAATGCTCTTCAGATATCTCCAAGAAATATTAATCTGTGTAAGTGTTGATTTTAACAGATATAAAATTGAATATTACATAAAGTTATGTGCTGTGAACCACACATGGTATTTTGTGAAAGGTCCCTAAAACTTCCACAAAATGATACTCATGGAGAAAATGAATGGCTAGTCACAAAATAGTTACTCAGAGACATATGGCAAGTCATAAAATAACACAGGTATAAGTCATATTTTATAAATAAAAATGAATCATCACATATCAGTTGCTTGCCAAAACTACCAGGATGCAATAACAAGAATCCATAGCAAAAATTCATGTGTGTCTCATTTTATTCTTAAAACACAGCTTATAAGATTTTCAAGTTTCTAGGCAAGCAAAGAACTTACCAGTGACAATATATTATGCAATTAAGGTGAAAGAGGAAATGGAACACCCACAATTATCTGTTCCAAATGTACCGTAAGTACAGGTTGACAACTCTGAATTACCTAAGCAACACTAATTGAATGCTATCTGCATATTCCCCCCCTTTCCCTGCCAAATAAACACATTAACAAAATACCTACAGAAACGATTTCAGACACAAAAAAATGGGAAACTATTAATATCTAATTGCTAAATATAGCAGGTTAACTCAGATTTTTAAAAAACCAAATTATTTATTTTGGTGATACATCAAAGCTATAATGCAAATGCATTGGTAAAAGCATTTATTTTATGGATCTTTCCACATATGCATTTCACTTCTGAAATAAATTAATTTTAATTAATTGCATAATAGGGGAACCGTTCATGGTGAAGCGTATCATGTCCAAGCAAAATGTAACACATTTAAAGGGAATTTAAAACAAGCAAAAAAAGAATTGTAACAATTCATTTTATAATTTGACATTACACCAGTTCCTTTTGTTCTCTAGATATAAAAAAATAATTTGAACAAGATAAATCCAAATGTTTTCCACACACACACGCACATAAAAATAAAAAAGCCAAAAAATGTATATTCAGAAATAAATCTAAAATGTTATATCTTTAAACAAAAAAAACCACTCTATCTTATTCCAAATTCACACTGTATAAAAAAGTCCATACATTCTTTTAAATATTATAAGAAATATAGTACATTTAAAAATATTTTCTCCTTTTTCTTTCCCTTCTCCTCCCCCCCTTCTGCCATTTTTGTAAGTAGGCGAGAGTGATTATAGGCAATGGCAAACTGAAATGCTGAAATGCATCAGGTAAACTGCAGCGATTTGTCCAGGCAGCTGCCAGGAATCAACATTGACTTAAAGGGATGGGGAAAAAACAAAAATACACAAAAGACTACGAGTTATACAAAAGGCAATGAGATTTCTATGAGGTTTCTAGGATATCTTGCTACTTTTCTGAAGTATTAAATTCTATTAAATTCTACATTTCCCTTACAGTATCTAGACAGAGTTCATGAAGCAAATTAAACTAGGCATAGTTGGACTTTCTAGAGATGAAATCTATGCATGCAAGGGTTGATGCCCTTGACGTGATGGCCCGGTGTCTGGAGGCCGTACGGGTCTGGATGGGGAGAAACAGACTCAGGCTCAACCCTTCCAAGACTGAGTGGCTGTGGTTGCCGGCTCCCAGGTATGGTCAGCTGACTCCATCGCTGACTATAGGGGGCGAAACTTTGGCTCCCTCGGAGAGGGTGCGCAATTTGGGGGTCCTCCTG
>NW_015386204.1:1470341-1537949 GCF_001527695.2 Protobothrops mucrosquamatus | reverse complement strand
GGGCAGGACTGGCCTAGGGGTATTTTAAATTGGTTTTAACTAAATTTTAGTAGAAGCGGCCTATTTAAATATTTATTTTTAATTATTTTCTTAAATTTTGTATTGTATTGTATTAGTTGTTTTTAAACTGGCTGTAAGCCGCCCTGAGTCCTCCGGGAGAAGGGCGGGGTATAAATATAATAAAATTCAAATTCAAAAATTCAAATTGAAGCAGGAATCGTCAGTTCTCAAAATTCAGTGAGCCGTTATATAAACATATAAGAACTAATCCATTTCAGTACCAAATATTCATTAATTTGGAAGGGTATAAGAACAAAGTCACATCTAAACTTTATAAAAGGTACTTACATCTCACAGACAGTGTACAATCATGAACGGAAGCGAATATAGATGCCTAAGGATAATGTTGTAGGATCCAATCTGATCTCTGTGACCAGAGATTTCATCTTCGGAGCTTTCGGAGTCATGCTGGAGCCCATCTTCAGGGAACTAGCCTTCTCTCTAGTCTTCTCTCTAGCCTTCTCTCTCCAGCAACAGTCCAAAGCTTGAAAGATAAAATCTCTGATTCCGGTGACCAACCCAGATTGGATCCTACAGTGTATAATCAATTGTTTGTAAACATTCCTGTTTGCAATAAATATTCTAATTTAACCAGGCTATGTCTGTGATTTTCCTGTCATGCCAAGCTAAGAAGTCAAGCTAAGTTGTTAAGTATGTGAAGATCAATGGTTTACTGAAGTGTCCTAACCAGGAAGCTTGAAACCAGGGATAAACAGTTAGCTCTGATGTAGTACATTTTATGAATGATCTAAAAAAAAAATCTGATAGTAAGAAGTGACCACCTAAATAAGACCACATTTTATAAGATTCATTTCCAGATATATTCTGTTTTATCTGTGAACATTTCCCTCTGTTTTATTTAATATACTTTTTAAAAATTTGAGGACAGACAAGATCATAGTCTTGTCAACAACACACACGTTCTGCTAGACAGATGTTCCCTCCAGCACAACTTCGAAAGCTTGGAAGACAAAACCTCTGGTTGTGGTGACCGACCCAGATTGGATCTCAAGATCATAGTTGTCTTGAACAGAACTATTATTTTGTTGTCAATATCTGGTAAACAGGATATAAAACAGGGTTGTTGTTTACTCCCCAGAATCTCTGGTGAAATGGGTTAAAGATTATATTAAATATCAAAGCTGTATGTTCCGTCAACATATATTCATTTAATGCAGATAGTCCTCCACTTCTGACTGGTCACTTACACTAATTGCACTAGAAAGTTTCATTAAACAATTAAAGCTTCTAGACTTATCTCAGAAAATTCCAGAGATATACAAGCCAAAGACAAATTCTAGAAGTTCTGAATTTGAAAAAAAATAAGTTGTATTAACAAGTTACGGGCGACATTCCTTAAAGTGTATGTTACATCCCTAAAAAGCTATGAGACAAGGGAATGAAGGTCACTAGAACAGGAGTCCCCAACGCCCAATCCGTGGACCAGTACCAGGCCGTGGCATGCTAGCAATCGGTACGCACAAACAAGCAAAGCCCCATCCGCGGGATGCAGGCAGCACACAAAACCATGGACCTCCAGTCTGCGGAAAAATGTCTCTCCACAAAACTGGTCCCTGGTGCCCAAAAGGTTGGGGACCTCTGCAGTAGAAAAAGCCTCTCTTGAGAGTCCTTTTCTAGCAGGCTTGCTAATTTTATGCAAAGATATGCCGAATATAAAGCAATATATTGGCTCCAGGGGCCTATATGAACCCTGAACAGTGTGAGGTTGTTGTTTTTTAAACACATTGTATTTCCTTGTGAAAGGGAGATTAATCATAGCTGGAGGCCATACGATTTCTATGCAAAACTATGACTATCCTATCTGGCACACCCTCTGCAGAGAAGGAAAAAAGGCTATGAGGATGCAGCCAGTAGATAATTTGAAGAGCAAAAGGATTTACAAGCAGCAGGCTAGAAAGGAAAGAGGCAATAGACTGAGTTTTATGTCAATTCAGCTACAGTATGCTGGCAGGGAATGACAAAGGTAACTTACAGCTTGCCAGTGTTTTACAAGCTTAAGTATGGTTTAAGATAAGGTAGGAAAGACCCCTTAGCTTTCTGAATGAAAATGTCTGTCTTTATAATGAAATTCAGATTTCAGGAATTATGCAAAAGTAAATAAGGTTATACTTCCAGTTAAAATAGGGTTTTATTTTATTCGTCTGCTTATTTCTAGTGAAGAATTTTTATAATGTTATAAAGTTTATCATTGTCTTATTTAATATTTAAATTAACATTTTAGTGGCATATTGATTTCTTACCCAAGTCTAATTTCAATGACATTATATTTTATTCATAGGGGAAGAGTTCAAGTCCACTTTATCTTTTTAGAATATTGTAATATTCCAAAATTTGAGAATCTCTGAATTAAGTCTTTCTACTTGCTGTACAAAAATAATTAAATGTTTTCAACAGCAAACATCCCATTTTTCTTCCTAGCTTTAAAAATTAAAGCTGTTGTTTATAATATTCTTAACTTGCTATCTGCAAGTTGCAATTAATTTATATTCTGAAGTTTTCATATCTTTCTATATTATTCCATTAAGCATTATTTAATAAATACAAAACCTTTTGTATTTTAAGATCAGTTATTCATGTTATTTACTATTTTATTTCTACTGCTTCAGCCTAATTTGTCATCATATCAATCATGTTCAATTTCTTGGCCCCTCTCAATAGTTCTAACATTTTTTGTTGTGTTAGGATCAAAAAACATACTTGAAGCATATACAAAAGTGCCTGAGATATTGATCACTGATTATTATTCTTTTCAATGAGCATACAGTATCTATAATCTCATATCATGAATTACTTCTTAATTTACATTAGTTTATTAAACAAATTCATTACACAAGGTAATGATGTAAAAGATGAAATAGGAGAGGAACATTCTTTTAAAAAATTTACAAAATACATTTTTATTATTTGTTAAATTTATATGCTGCCTTCTTCAACATATTATTTCTTCAGTCACAAAAGCTGTTTAAAATGTCTAAATAAAAATATCTTTATTTTGCAAACCATAGATATACTAGAACAAATCAGCACTATCTCAAGCTAAGGATTATTTTCAATTTGTTAATAAGCAACTTCCTGGGATTTCAGTTTGCCTACTTCCAAGTACACATGGTTTGGATTGCTGCTTAAATTTGATTGATATGAAAAAAAGCAAAAGGAGCAGCAACAATTGTAACTACAAGTATAAACACATCTGGCACAGTTTGTGACCAAAGTAGATGCTGTCATTTTGCTGGCATCTTGGCTGTAGTGATACACACTGAATTCCATGCAGATGGCAAACTATTCAAAAGCATAAATACAGTGTGGTTCCCATTGCAGATAAATAGGCTAGAGGAATTAACACCCTTTTTAAGCTAATTAATCAAGACGAAGCTATTACTTTATTACATTTTAATATAAAGACTTATTTTTAATGAATTATTCAGTTTATTTCAGTACACATCATACCTTGATAACCTCCTTATTTCCAAGTACGGTATTAACATTGCATTTGAAGAGAAACTAATTTAAGACTAAGATCAGAAGGTGCAAGAAGAGGTATTCCCCTTGACAATCTATGGAACTTACATTTGGACTTTGAAGAAATAAGATAGACAGTATTGATGCTTTTGAAATATTGTGTTGGGGCTAACTAGGAATACCATGGACAGCCAAAAAAACCCAAACGAATCATTGAACAAATCAATCCAGAGTTCTCCCTTGAGGCACAATGACCTACTTTGGACACATTATGCAAAGACTTAGCTCTCTGGAAAAGGCACTAAATACTGCGAAAGATGGAAGAAAAGAGAAGATTATCATCAGCAAAGGAGGATGGACTCAGTTACAGTACTGATGAGTGCATGATTGGAAGATCTGAAGGATCAAGCTAGGGACAGACTATAACAAAGACCATAATTTATTTATTTATTTTTATTTATTTATTGTTCGAATTTATATCCCGCCCTTCTCCTTGCGGACTCACCCGCCGACTGTTAGTTAATTTTTGTGGTTATTGTTGTGTTTTAAATTTTAATTAATTTTACTTTATAAATTGAACAGATTAAATTTTATATTAATTTTTGAGGAGATTTTTGGGGAGAATTTTTAATGGGATCCGGTCAGGGGCTTGTTGGAATAGCCATGTCTTGAGGGCGCGGCGGAAGGAAGGGAGATCAGGGATAATGAGAAAATCTATGTAGTTGCTGGAGTCGATAATGACTTGAGCATATGTAATCAAATCATCATGGAAAATATTTGTTGTTGTTAGTTGTGAAGTCGTGTCCGACCCATCGCGACCCCATGGACAACGTTCCTCCAGGCCTTCCAGTCCTCTACCATCTTCTGAAGTCCATTTAAGCTCACGCCTACTGCTTCAGTGACTCCATCCAGCCACCTCTGTCAACGCTGCTAATATTGAATATTCTTGCTTTGACAAAATATGCAGAACTGTCTGGTATTTTTAGAGTTAATTCAGATGACAGAGAAAAGGGAGGCGAATTATAAGGAAAGCCCGGGAAAAGGAACGGAAGTAAATCTTTGCCCTCCAGGTTAATTGGAAGATGTGAATCATGACCCCAAAATATGGGAGGGGAAATGCCTGGAATTTTATGTGCAAAGGAAGGGAAATTCAGATCTTGGCATCCACCATGCTGTGCTGACACTGGTCTACACTAATAAAAGGTTTTTTAGGTTAAACCATGCCTGAAAGTTCTTTGAAGTGTTTCATTAGTCAGACACATGACAACCTCATTCTCTGTCGTCCCCTTCTTCTATTGCCCTCAATCTTTCCCAGCACTTCTCCAGTGATTCCTTCCTTCTCATTAGGTGGCCAAAGTATTTGAGTTTCAACTTCAGGATCTGGCCTTCTAAAGAGCAGTCAGGGTTGATCTCCTCTAGAACTGACCGGTTTGATCGCCTTGCAGTCCAGGGCACTCGCAGGAGTCTTCTCCAGCATCATAGTTCAAAGGCCTCAATTCTTTGGCACTCAGCCTTTCTTATGGTCCAACTTTCACAGCCATACATTGCAACTGGGAAAATCATGGCCTTGACTATACGCACTTTTGTTGGCAGGGTGATGCCTCTGCTTTTTAGTATGCTGTCTAGATTTGCAATAGCTTTCCTCCCCAGGAGCAAGCGTCTTTTAATTTCTTGGCTGTGGCCCCCATCTGCGGTGATCTTGGAGCCCAGGAAGATAAAATCTGTCACTACCTCCATTTCTTCCCCATCTATTTGCCAGGAATTGAGAGAGCCGGATGCCATGATCTTGGTTTTCTTAATGTTGAGTCTCAAGCCCACTTTTGCACTCTTCTTCACCCGCATCAAGAGGCTCTTTAGTTCCTCTTCACTTTCTGCCACTAGAGTGGTATCATCTGCATATCTTAGGCTGTTGATATTTCTCCCAGCAATCTTAATTCCAACTTAGATTCATCTAGCCCTGCCTTTCTCATGATGTGCTCTGCATATAAGTTAAATAGGCAGGGCGACAGAATACAGCCTTGCCGGACTCCTTTCCCAATTTTGAACCAATCAGTGGTTCCGTGTCCAGTTCTCACTGTTGCTTCATGACCCGCATATAGGTTTCTCAAGAGACAAATAAGATGGTCTGGTACTCCCATCTCTTTAAGAACTTGCCACAATTTGTTGTGATCCACACAATCACAGGCTTTAGCATAGTCAATGAAGCAGAAATAGATGTTTTTCTGGAACTCCCTAGCTTTCTCCATGATCCAGCGTATGTTGGCAATTTGATCTCTAGTTCCTCTGCCTCTTCGAAATCCTGCCTTTGATGAGTATAAGAAATAAAGAAAGAAATATTTCTTTGCTGACTACATTTAATTTAAATTTGAAAAATGGCTGAGAATTCACTTTTAATAGGATGTAGGTATCTTTCTATCTCCTGGGGATAAAAAGTGATGCTTGAAATATAATATTGCCTGTGGGACAGTTAACTCTGTAGTTGTAACTAGGGTATTATTTCTGTTTTGTCAGAATTAATTTAAGTATCTGTTGCTGTCTGGTTGGTGAATTAAGCATCTGTTGCCTCAGCTGAGCATGAATATGGAAAGATGAAACTTTTGGATATTCAGGATTCTTGGGCTAAAAGTAAGGAATTTCTGGGGGGGTATTTGTGTGTGTGTGTGTGTGTGTGTGTGTCTGTGTACATCTAATCTTGGATTTCTCCTTCCCTAAAAATCAATAATACTGTTGATTTTTAGGGAATAAACATGAAGCCAGTTCATTATGAACAGGGTGAATTTTATATTATTTGCAACTTTATCTTACTCAAGAAAGCATAGTTAGAAGGATAGCTTAGCAAAATCTTTGAGCTGAGCTACTCTATATGTATTTATTTTCTAATATAAGTTTCTTTGGATGCAAACTTGTATGCACAGATACAAAATCCAGTCTCAGTATCAAAGGTCAGAAAGCCTATTATATTACAAGAGACATTAAATCAAAAGTAAATAAGGTAAAAAGAAAAATATTTTCATATAATATAGTTTAATTTTAAATAATAGATAGCTAGGTATGGTCCCACATTTTCAAACTACTAGCAAAATCTATTTTTTTAAAACAAGTCTTGATCATATATGGCAGGGGTGTCAAACTGCCGGCCCGCAGGTCAGATGCATCATGCTGAAACCGCACCCACCCCAGCTCCGGCAATGGGGAAAAAGTTACGATACGTCAAGACATGTCACGTGATGTTGCAAGTTTGAAATCCCTGATATATGGCCTAACTACTTTCTAAATTGAAAATATTACATGTACATCCCTTATTCAACTATAGCTTTTGAAAAAAACAGCAACTTGAAAGGATAAATATGCCTGTTTTCATGTCAACAGTTAATGCAAGCATCTTTTTTTTTCTCCACCCCGCTGCCTTCTGAGAAACTTCTGTGAACTCAACATGAATGCTTCCTCCACATGAAATAACACAGCTGTATTCATTTATAAAACAAAAACACCACTGTAGGAAAGTATGCTGCTCTTCACTTCGTTGGCTTATCAGTCCAACAAAAGGGTAATGTTAAAAATGGAAGGAACACTATCTGGAAAGGTCAAGCACTTGTTGAAGAAAATGTCCAGTGCTTATGTGACATACTAAACTTTGGATTTGTGGAAGCATTTTAAACACACGCTTCAAAAGGCATGTTAGTATAAATAAAGCATCCTTCCTTGGAATGTTAAAGCAACCAGGTTTTCTGGAAGGGCCTGCTTCAAGGCTGACCATGATCATTTGCATGTGTGTGGCCATGTAAAGACGACACTTCCATGGGGATCATTTGAAAAATGCCTGTGCATGGCACACACAGATGGACTGAAACCCATGCAATCCCTCCAAAGGATGCACCAACCTACTTTGTGAAACACCATTCAAATGCTGGGCACAGTACTACAAAATGTTTCTGAATTATCACAGACTATTAATAGAGATAGCAACATAAATTTGAATATGTTAAATAATGTCTTAAAGTTTTCTTAATTGTTTTAACATTATAATAATGGCAATTGCCATTTCATACATCACAATCTTTTTCCTTTCATAAATATATATTTTTAGATTTATAGTAGGCATTCAAGAGTGCATTCTGCTTCTGTTGTTAAATGGTAAATATGCACTTCCTTTATATTCTAGTTCAATAAAAGGACTAGTATTTTCCACTTAAATAACCATGGTAGATATCAAAGTTTGGCTTATGATTGTTTTACTAAGAACATTTATCACAAAACACATTATAGTAATCCATGAAATTGATTCTCCAATAGACGTACAAAAATGTTATTAAATTACATTTTACATCCAGTAATTTCACTGTCCCACTCTGAGTTTTCTCGTGTTGAGAGCTATACAATAGGCACATGTTTACATTCTTATTAAAACTGCCATCCATAAGATGATTTTCAAGGTTGCCAATATCCCATAAATACCTTGTATTTAATTCCCAACTGATGCTTTATATGTATATTTTAATAAAAACCCTCAAAAGTACAAATAAATGTGCAGCAAGCTAGGGCTGCACAGCATTTTAGATTCAAAGGATATTTTGGAGTGCACAGAGGCACAAATGTGACTCCTTTCTGTAACTCCTTAAACTAAACATATTTTTTTCTCACAATCACATTGCTGCCCTTCTGCAACTACAGCAAAGTCATCTGAAAAGATGCATTTGGTTGAAAGGCATTTTTACCAAATGATTCTATTTTGCAGCCCCACTAAGTGCCAGATTTCAGTAACAACTTTATTTCCAAAACTTTCTCAGGACCTTAAATGGGAGTTATAAAGTTACGTTAAAAACACAGAGGATAACTGAAACCCAGTACTTTGGAATATGCTTTCTTGCCCATAAAAGAAAATGACAAAAATAAGCAGAACTGTTCTTTTTGATTAAAAAAAGTTCTTAATACATAGTTCAAATAAGTAGAAAAGTATTATATGATTTTAAAAAGTGAATTTACCAAAGTTTTTGTAAAAAATGAAATAAATTTTAATATTGAAAGGCTTTATATGAGGCATTGCAAATCATCAGTCAAATTCAATATTGAAAGAATGGTTTACAATGTATGAAATTATAGTATCTAAAATAGCACATGCTTAATTTTTTATAACTTTATTTGTTTAAAAAAATAAAAGATAAAAGATAAGCAGAAATAAAAAATGAGAAAAAGAAAAAGGCTTCCAAAGTGCAGAAAGTAAAAGTGGAGAAAAGAAAAAAAAGTAAGGAAAATAGGAAAAGAATTAATTTCAGACTTTCTTTGGTACAGATATAGATATAAAATAGAACTCTTATTCTAAGCTTAGCATTTGTCTGCATTATTTTGACAATCCATATACTAATCATCCAACATTATTTTTTAGTTAATTATGTGGCTATAAATAAGTAAAAGTTCTTTTGAAACATACATTTTAGAAATAAGCTGCTTGATAAGAGCAATGCTTTTCCAAAAATTTGAGTACTACGTTGACATATCCACAGTCCTACTGCTGAATACAGATATACACCTTTAATTTCATTTATTTTAGTGATTTTTGTTTTGTTTATGTCTGTTTATGAATTATTACCCTGCCATCTAAAATGATAATTTGACCAATAAAATTGTGCCTGTGCCAAATACTAAATCAGTAGAATGAAAAATCACTGTTGATTTGGATGAGGGGATAGATCGGTAACTCATCAAATTTGCAGATGACACCAAGCTGGCAGGAATAGCCAACACTCCAGAAGACAGGCTTAAGATACAGGAGGACCTGGACAGACTTGAACACTGGGCACTATCTAACAAAATGAAATTCAATGGTGAAAAAAGTAAGGTTCTGCATTTAGGCAAGAAAAAGTAGTCCGAACAGATCGGAGTGGAGAAACGGAAGCCGCTACCGCTCAAAGACTTTTTATCCAAAGGTAGACCTGAGAGAAATTTGAAGGTCCGTGTGCCTGCCAGTGGGGTGCTTCAGAAATGGAAATGAATTCTCTGTGTGACTGCTTGAAGTTTCACCTCACTCAGGTCTCCATTTGGATAAAAAGTATTTGAACGCTTATGGGGCTATTCAAAATGCAGGGATTCACTACATTTTGAAGGTCCGTGTGACAGTCCTTTCCATTTCTGAAGCATCCCAATGGCAGGAAAATGGACTTTCCCATCTCTCTTAGGTCTCTATTTGGATAAAAAGTGTTTGATCGCCTATGAGGCTGTATTCAAAATCCAGGGATTTGCTGCATTTAGAAGCTATGTGTGACAGACCTTTCAGTTTCTGAAGGACCCCACTGGCAGGCCTTTTCTTAAGCCCTTTCCTGGTAAAAGTGGAGCCACAGAGCGAGGTGTGCTCACTCCGGAGGCTTGTTTTCACCAGGAAAGGGCTTGAGAAAAGGCTTGCCAGTGGGGCACTTCAGAAACACCAACTCCAATTCCACACTTTGTCCCATAGGCATGCAAACGAAGCAAACACTCGCCCCCCCAGAATGGAAGCTTCCAGGGGCCATGATCTCTTTTGCAGAGAATTTGTGTTTGAACTCGTGCAATATTATGGCACCCAGGAGCTTCCATTGTTGATGCAAAAAGCATTTCCAAGCTGACTCTCCTCTCCCTCAAAGGGAAAGAAACCGCGGCAGAGAGGAGACAGATTTTGCAAGGTAAGTGAGTCCGGTGCAGCAGGAAGGGAGTGGGAAGCAGTTGTGGGGAGGGGGGAATAGAGTGGATGTTGCAGAGCCCCTGCAGTCACTCGAAAGGGCGAATGACTGCCAAGGTGTTGCAATATTTTGGGATTTGCTCATAAACACTAGGGGGCGCTGGTTGCGTAACTTCAAACAAAAATTAAGTGAATGCTCGTAAATCGGGGATTACCTCTATTGGTAAAGTTTCAGACAATAATATAACACAGCATTTCAATCTCTGAAAGGAAACTGCATTCTATTATTTGTTTATATTGTTTTGCATATCACAATCTGAACTGTCTCATTTTCACCCATTTCTACTTTCTATTTTTTAAAAATCTGTTTCCTATTTGAATTTTGCAAGATCCAGTTTTAACAAGCATAGTACATATCAGCAATAAGAAAAACTGAAGAATTCAAGATCCTTCATTTTTTCTCTCACTTTAAAGTTAGTGGTTGCCCATGGATACATAATTCTTTTGACAAAAGCTTTCTTACCAGAATATCAGGAACATTTGTTTTGTATGTTAAAATATCACACAGGAATATGTCAAGCATTTACTTAATTATTAAAAACACATGATATACTGCAAGTAGACTAAGATACATCTGAATACAAAAATAAAATAGTTTAATAGTTGGGAAATAAAAGCCAATTTACACAATGAATCAAATGTCAAAACTCTTTGTCAACATATTATGCAATATGTTCTCCAATGAAACATGCTATCTTTCTATAGAAATGAAATATCCTTTTTCCTGACCTGATAACTTCATACATATTAATTTGAAAGCAAGTGCTCCTCAGTGCATATGTTTTCATAATCTTCTGAAATATCTCATAGAACACTATCTCATATTATAGTAAGAAGTTTACTATTACTATACTATGGTCATTTACAGCTTTAATCATATATACTGATGAATCTGTTCATTGAATATCTTATGTCTAATGATCAATTTTCTACTTTACTAACAATAGTAATTTGGGTTGAAAAGCTACAGAGTGAATATGCATTTAATTTATGTGTTAATTTACAGAAAGAGTATTCTTAAATAAGATACAATGAATCCAGAATTAAGATAGGAATGCCTTGAAGTAAATGCTGTTTCTTTTAAATTCAGTAAGGCAGCTTTTTACTAATACATTGCAACTGCTAAGCATATTTTATAATTGTTTTTCTTTAAATGCAATTCTAATTTTAATAGTCAAGTGAAATATGGAAAATGGCTAAGCACATGGCATTAAAAAACTATATGTTATTGCCTGCTCTAAAAGTAACTCAATTTCCCCCATATAACAGGACACAGAATATTTAACTGTAAAACAATAAACAATTAAACCTGCAACTCATTTTTGTCTCAAATCTTTCAGCTTTGTTCTATTACTGTGATAATCATATGGACTCAAAAATAGTAGCAGGAGAAAAGACTATGTAATTGGCTATCTGGTATATTATGTTGTGACCTTGAGATAGCCTACTAAAAGTATTGTTCTAATTTGCTTTTCTTATGGGTGACACAGCTATATATTACTTTTGTATGAGCTGAAGAATGCAGAACAGAGGATTCCTGCCCTGGATAAAGAGGAACTGTATTGTCTGAGTTAAACTAAACAATTTGCATTCTTTGTTGTTGTTGCTATTATTTTAAATTAGTACACCATCTAAAATTATCCTTATCTGTGTTTCTATTTTCATCCTCTATGAAACTCGTGGTTTATAATAAAATACTGCAACACTATTTTTCATGGTCTAAACACTGCCCCAGTTATTTCAGACTCAATACATTCTCATTACTATGGCTTATCAGACTGAAAACCTTTATTTCAAGGAAAGAACAAAACCAGCTTAATTAATAGAAAATTTTATCAAGCATAGTTCCACATAATGACATAAATCCAAAACATGGCTACATCTTTCTCTGATTCTCCATTAAATGCATATTATTTGAAAGATACACAAATCCTCCTTAATTATTATCACACATNCATCAGCATTATGGTGCCCTCAGGGGGGATTGGGGGGGCGTGGCCCACTGGGTGGGCGTGGCTGTCACGGCAGACTGGGTGAGCGCGGCTGGGGCCAGTCCCTTGCCATCTCTGGGGCGTTCCCAGGGGACCAACTCCGCTTGCTCGCTCACTTCCTGCCCTGTTGCTTCCAAACGCCATGTGATCGCTACTCTGGCGAACTCTGCTGGGGCAATGCCGCGTGTGCCCACAGAGAGGGCTCTGAGTGCCGCCTCTGGCACGCGAGCCATAGGTTCGCCACCACTGTCCAAAGAGGTGATGTGACAATACTTTGCAAAAACAAATTCCAGACCTTTAAATAGAGATTATAGTATATAATGTTGATGGAGACTGTAATTAATACATTGGTTGGGAGATGAACTCTACTATGCATGGGACTATTGTACCAAGAACTTCTAAAAATAGGGGATAGGTTTTCCTTGATGATGCTCACTAAAGGAAAAGAATTAGTGAGAAATGCAAGTAGCAAGAATATTGAGGGAATGTGATCATGTGTTGCTGGGGTTTTTGATTTTAAGGGAAATTAAAATTAGGTGCATTTGGATATGTATCTTAAGCTTTAAAAAACAAATTAAGAATGGTAGAAAACAGCTAATACAAAAAAATTGACCGTCAGAAAATTGTACTCAAACAGTTCTCATCAATAGTTCCTTATCTTTACTAACCCAAGTGCAAATGTCAGTGAAGATTCCTGGATATAGGCTTGAGCAATAAAACAGCTAATTGTACTCTCTACATGTGGATTTGATTGTTCATGCCAGACAACAATCCATAAAACCTAGTTAAAAACAAAGGTATCCTTTCCCCCCAGATGCCAAACCAAATATCTCAATCCACATCCCAAATTGATAGAAGACCTATAAATAAATAACCTAAGTATTTAATTATCTAATATGTATTTTAAAAATGTTTTCTTTCCCTTCTCTTATTTATAACTAGCTGTACCCAGCCACGTGTTGCTGTGGCTCAGTCTGGTTAAATGGAAAAGAAAGAAAAGAGAAAGCGCACATTTGTAATATGTTTAATTTCACAATGCTTGTGTCCAACAGATGGCGCTGTTTTTTGAAAAAAGCATGTTTTACCTGTCACAGGTGTGACATCTATATAATAGTAGGTAGTAGGTATATAAAAACACGCGCATATTCGAATGCAACGTTGTGTCAAAATTTCAAAGCAATCGGTGAAGACCTTTCGGAGATTTAAGATTTTGAACAAATGAACATTTACATTTTTATTTATATAGATTTTGTATTTTCAATTCTATTTTTCATTCTCTTTAATTTAGAACAGTCTCCTTGTACACAAGGTCACCTTCTGATCATTTTTTATGATACTTTCTTCAACTTTGTCAGAAGGGTTCTGTTCATTTCATTCTGAAATATCTCTTTTCCTTGAGTGTTAAAGATGTTCCTTGTTTTCTAAGTTCTTTTGTAAAATGTTTGAAATCTCTTTGTAGAATAGCTGGGCTTATTACACGCTGGAAAAGATGCATAGTATTCTTGCCTACCCATTTTATTGCCTCCATCTCACAAGATAATACCCAATCATATGTCTCACCTGAGTATTAAAAATTGTATAATAATACCTTGTGATTTTTTTTCATTCTTGTGAGCCTAAAGCTGTATATTCTATGGCAGTAACGGCGAACCTTTTAGAGACTGAGTGCCCAAACTGCAACCCAAAACCCACTTATGTATCGTTGGGTGCCAGGTGGGCGTGGCCCATTGGGTGAGCGTGGCCCATTGGGTGGGTGTGGCCAATTAGGTGGGCATGGCCCATTGGATGGGCATCACTGAGGTGGTAACGGCAGACTGGGTGGGACTAAAAAGTTCAACCAATCAATTCCAGCTTTGCAAGATCTTTTTTTTTCCCGCGAGAAGTTCAAATTGATTGGTTGAACCTTTTTTTTTTTGCACACGGCAGTGGAGGCCTAAAATGAAAAGGTTTTGTAAAACCCAGCTGAAGGTGTAGGACTGGGGCGACGGCACGCGTACCCACAGAGAGGGCTCTGCGTGCCACCTCTGGCACGCGTGCCATAGGTTCGCCACCATGATTCTATGGGCACACATCACATCTTTCTCAGTACGTTTACTGACAAGTGATTCTTTTCTGCATTTTTCCATCCTTAAAATGTTCCTTCTGTTTTTTATTATGAACATTGATCAAATCTAATTTCATGTTTATAGTACTTTGTAAATTGTTCCAATATCTCTCATTTTTACTGCAGTGTCATAAGACTTGCTAGCATCTGAGCAATCTCTGAAATCTGTTTAGTCATAGCCTTGAACTGTTGTTTTCTTAATAAACCAGACATGCCTTCAAAGTCTTTACTCTTACTGATTTATTCTAATTTTAATTCCTGTTTAATTTGTTCCATTGTCTATTGAATAGTTATATTAGAATTAGATCAATATCCAATTTCAGTGAGAATGGTGTTTGGATTTTAATTGTATTATATTTTCTGGAGATCCTTCTCCTTCATTTATTATTTTTTGTTATTGGAAGGGGTGCTGCTTCAACTCTCTTTGAATCATTCATATACACTTTTATTCCTTTTTCTTGGCCAGTTATTATCAGTGAAGTTTCAGTCAAAATTAAATAAGATTTTCATATAGCTGGTTCAGGATAAGCACAATCAGCTCAGCACCCCATCTTTCTGCCGACTAACCAAAGATTTGATTAAAAAATCAAATCCTCTGAAAAAAATGGAAGAAATTTGGAATATTTAGCTTTCAGTGAAAAACACAGAATGGCATTCCTTAATACTTGAAAAAACACAAATTCAAAATATATTCTCTGTTGCTCAAAATGCAAGACATGGAATAATCCAACTAAAAATTAGCAAAAAATTCTTAACAGTAAGAATAGTAGAACCATTTACCTACAGAGATGGATCTTCACTAGATTTATTCAAGAAGAAGCTATTAGCTAACTATCTCACAGAGAACAGGAAACTGGACTTGGTAGCAAAAATGTTCCTTATCAGGTCTACAGATACACACGCGCGCGCACACACACACACACACATACAAACAGTGCTATCTCATCCCATTCATGAGAATATGTATTTATTTATTTAAAACATTTATATAACCACCTATCTTGTACCAAACTCTGGATGGCTCATAACCAAAAGAGAAAACACATATTTACAATTTAAAAAAATATTATAAAAATATTTTTAAAAAGTATTAAAAGCACAAGTACAGATTTATGATGGTAATTTGGAAAGTAATTTTTGTCACTAAGCAATGTGGTCATAAAATGCAACTATGTCCCTTAACTATAAGCCCTACAATCCTTGTTGTTAACCAAATCCCACCATCATTAGGTGATGTAAATTCCTGCTGGCTTCCCAACCAACTCAGTGGGAAAGCTGGAAGGAAGTTACCAATCCCAGGTGGCTTACAAACAAGTCAGTGGGCAGGTAAGTGGTTGCTGCCAATTGGAGGAGGTTGCAAGGGCATGTAAGAGGATGCCATGGTGAGGGTTGGAGAGGATGCATGAGGGTGGGAAAGAGGTGTGGCGAGGCTCAGGGAGGGATGCGCAGGAATGCATGAATATGTGAGGGAAGTGAGGCAAGGGTTGGAGAGTGTGTGCAAGGGTGTGCAGAGTTGTGCAAGGCTGCAAGGAAGGCATGGCAAAGTTTAAGGAGGGAGCTTGAGGTACACAAGTGACCAGTGATGCACAAGCACAGAGGAACTCAGAGAAGATGCAACCTTTCCTGTCAGTTCACCACTGACTTTCCGGGGAAGCTGACAGAGAAGATCAGAAATAATGATCACATGATTCTTGGGCACTGCAACTGCTTAAGTGCGAGTCGATTGTCAAGTACCCAGATTGTGATCAGATGGCCACAGGGGTGCTGGTACAGTTGGAACTCCCAAAAATCAATTGTAACCACCATTTGTTCAGTACCATCATAACTTCAAACAGTTACTGTAATGGGAACGACCTTGGAAGAGAGGACTCAGAAACACGGCCTAGGAAATAGTCTGATAAGAAAGCCGTAACTGGATAGTGGGTAGGCCAGGATTTTTCATGGTGTCAAGGAGATGGGGGAGAACTGCACTTCCAGACTTTCAATATTATATTAATGTAGTCATATAATAAAATAAATTACCTCAACTGATCATGTTTCTTGTGTGGTCTACATGATAATGCTGACAGCCTGTATTAAAACTAAGCCAAAAGAAAACCTGGGACCATAGCTAAACTTTCACATGTAGCCCACAAAAAAACCAGGTCTAAATGCTATATACTGTAGTATACACAATACTATACGAGCACTGTGTTCTACAACTGAATTAAATTCTACATAGGAGTCTGATGTTTGGGCATACCCTGACTACATGTAATATGTTGTATGTATGGCTACATATTTCATTAAACTGAAGAGGATATCTTTTTAAAGATACTAATGTCTAACCTAAAAATTAGGGTTTTTTACAAATAAGAGTGTGGTTTCTTTTCCTTTATAAATGTAGCAAGATTAGAAATTATAATAACCATAAAATATATGGGATAATCACTAACAAAACCTCTATAAATCAACCAAATTTATATTTTATAGAAATAATAGTAAGAAAACTGGTTCTGTAAAAGAAATCAGTTTATATAATATAGGCATTAATTTAAAACAAAATGCAATTAGCACAATAACACTGGCCTTGGGCAAATAAACACCTTTATTATAAACAGAAAATAAAACACAGTGCTTTAAAATAGTATATTTCATTTATGAGACATAAAAAGGCAGCTAACTTTAATCTAGACTTGCAGAAATGATTTTTGAAATCAATAGGAGAACTGTGACCAAAGAACAATGGTTTGTTCACCACAAACGAAATCTTTCACATTTAGCTACAAATGATCCTCAAAAGGCCCTTTGTGTACCACAGAAACAAGATACAGGCAGATGCAAAAAGCCATATTCCCCACAGGACATATTTTATACTCTGTATAAGAATCTGTAAGCAAGCTGCCTTGTATCAATATGTAACCCCTGGGGGCAATGAATATAAGAGCCATGTAATCAAATATACGCAGGGGGCAACTATTTATTTTTCAAACACATTCTATTAAGTAACACCCATCAGGATTAAACTATATGTGACATTTAGACTGCAATCCTACACAGACTTTTCCTGGAGGATAACCAAGAGGCATTTCTGGGTACAGTAGATTCATACATTTCTCTGCTTTTAACATGGAAGCTTTTAAAAAGTGTTAGCATATATTTGGGGATAGGTAAAAATAATTTGGGTTTCAGTGCTTAGATCAAAATGGATTGTAACCTATTCATTCCTTAGTTCTAAAATAAGTATATCTGAAGATGATAGGGTTTTTAAAAAATTCATTTGTTTTCCTCCATAAGCCAATATCCATTTGGGATAATGGATTTCTTTCAAAAGTACAGCAGAAAAAAAGGTTTCATGTTGCCTACCTATTGCCATTTCAAGCAAAGAACTAGTGAGTGTTTGCATATTTTAACAAATGCAATTCAAATGCAAGATCATGTTTGGTTCACTATTATTATGTGTGTATCTTCCAGCTGTAGGCAGCATATTGTTAAATGTGTAAAGCATGTGTTAACTGTCCTCATTATTCATGCTTAGTGCACTGAATACCTCCCTACAGGAATCCATTAGACATGTCTCTTTTATTACCACTGGTATTAGGCACATTTTTAATATTCAGCCCACTGGAGTTGACAATGTGGTGCTCATAAGGTAAAGCTCTTATCTCCTACAAGATCCCCACTCTTAATTTTAAACTCTTATTTTATTATTATTATTTTATCAGCTAGGAGGTTGACCTGCTGCAAAACAAAGTACCAGTCTACAGCTCTAGAAACTATTTTATTTCCTTGTTGACCCACTTGAGCTTTGGAGCTGTTCTAAAATATTCTAAGTGATGAGTGACTACATCCCAATGCTTTATTTTGACCTATGTTCAGTGTTTTCCTCCCTTAAAAAACAAATCTAGAGGGGTAGAAAGGAGAGTCATGTTGACGGGTTGTGACGAAATTGAACTCAAAGGATGGCAATATCACCTCTAGATTTTATTCCATTAGGAGGATGGCATTAAAAAGAGGAATTTGGGAATTACAAATGGGGGAGTTGCAGAATCCATGGTTAGGTATACTTCCACCATCAGAGAGAGAGTGATAAGAATAAGAGCTAGTATAGGCTAGTATTGTACTGCTCTGAATGCATTGAAGATGCTACCTAGTCAAGTAACAAAACATCTGCAAGAAAACAAACAAGCTCAGAGAGCACCAAGGAGTTCATAGGCTACAATTAAGAGAGCCTAGGCCAGGGGTGTCAAATTGCCGGCCTGCGGGCCGGTTGCATCATGCAGAGGCCGCGCCCACCCCAGTTCCGGCAATGCGAAAAAAGTCACGATACATTGCGACACGTCACGTGATGAGACAAGTTTGACACCTGTGGCCTAGTCTATTAACCTGCTAACAAACTATTAAGAACTTTAGTAAGTCATAAATTTGCTTTAGTCAGAGCTACTTTATTTTAATTACTTTGTTTATATTTTTGGTTTATATAGCCATTGTTAAGATGACAGTTAGTTAATACCTACTTTTACACTTCTCAGAACAAGCTAAACAGGCTTACCATAAATGCTTCAGTTATAGGAAGTGTTAGTCTAGCTGGCAGATTGCAACTGTACTGAAGAATTTTGCAAATGGGCCCATTACTGGAACAAGCAAAGGTAACATGCCATTTTGCTTAAGTTGTGGTTAAGAATGTCTGGGCTAAGGTCTGGAGGTTAAAAGCTCATCATTAGCATACTAAAAAAACACATCCAGAGGTAGGGAGAACAATACGCAACAGACTTTCATCTTCACTTCCTTGCAAACTGTTTTTCTTTAACTCAGGAATTTACTTATGAGGTCAATTAGAATAGAGCTGGAAGGGACCTTGGAAGTCTTTTAGTCCAACCCCCTACCCAAGCAGGAGACCCTATACCAGGGGTAGGCAGCCTTGGCTCTTTTATGACTCATGGACTTCAACTCCCAGAATTCCTGAGCCAGCCAGGCTAAGGGAAAAAGGAGAGGTTTCCAAGCTGGAGTTGAAGTCCACGAGTCATAAAAGAGCCAAGATTGCCTACCCCTGCCCTATACCATTTCAGACAAATGACTGTCCAGTTTGTTCTTAAAAATCTCCAGTGATGAAGCACCCACAACTTCTGACAGCAAGCTGTTCCAATGGTTAATTGTTCTCACTGTTTGGAAGTTTCTCCTTAATTCCAGGTTGCTTCTCTCCTTTAGTTTCCATCCATTGTTTCGTGTCTTGCCTTCTGGTACTTTGGAAAATAAGGTGACCCCCTCCTCTTTGTGGCAACTGGAATACTGCTATCATGTCCTCCCTAGTCTTTCTTTTCTCTAGGCTAGCCAAACCAAAATCTTGCAACCTTTCTCCCTGTTTTAGTCTCCAGGCCTTTAATCATCTTTGTTGCTCTTCTTTGCACTTTTTCCAAAGTGTCAACATCTTTTTTGTAATGTGATAACCCAAACTGGATGCAGTATTCCAATTTTGTGACCGTACTAAGGCTTTATAAAGCAGTACTAATACTTCACATGATTTTGATTCTATGCCTCTGTTTATACAACCAAGGATTGTATTAGCTTTGTTGGCTGTTGCCAGGTATGAGAAATAGAAATTTTGTGCTTGTCTCCCCTCTATTGCTGTCATTATGTGTGAGCATCCACATAAAAAAATTGTCGAACTATATTTAAATGCTTTATTTTAAAATAGTGACATTTCTCTATATTTGAAATTTATTATCATTTATAAGCTGCAACAACTTATCTGACCAAAATAATATCTGCTTTTATCCCATTTGAATTCAAATAATTTTTATCAGATTGCAGTCATTATGATCTTATACATTGAAACTGCTAAAATTTACACCCTAGATTTTTTAATCTTTTTGTCTTCCCATTTTAATAGCACGTCTTTTTATGATAGCAACCACTATGCAAGAATACATCTGTTCCCAAAATGAACCCAATGTAATAATAAACTTGTTTTATTCCTCCTATAATCACAAGCTGGCTAATTGAGTCCTCTTTCGAAACAGGAAAAGAAGCAATATTACACACTTGACAGATTCCTTTAAAATAACAATGATATTGTGAGAACTGTGAAGTATTGGCTTATTTGCTGCAAAACCCCGAGCATTTCTCTTCTTCTTTTGATAAATACAGAATGAAAGATTTCCATAATAGTTAACCTGAGAACATAGGTATATGATTATTATAGCATAACATATATATTATGCACCAAGGATTATAGTCAATATTAAAATTCAAAAATTATTACTACATCCTCACTGTTGCAACCATCAGATGAAAACAAGTATACAGAATTCAAAATAGTATAAATATATAGGACAGAATATTTTATTCCTTCAGCATTAACGTGTCCACATTCTAACTCCTTCCCCACATCACACCTGAAAATCAAGGTTGTGTTCAAATCCATCCTTAGCTACATTTAATAAAACCAGTTCAATGGAACTCATTTCTGATCAAACACAGACAGTATAGGCCAAGGGTGTCAAACTCAATTTCACTGAGGGCCACATCAGCATTGCGGTTGCCCTGGGGGGGGTGGCCAGAGTGGGTGCAGCCTACTGGATGGGTGTGGATGGAGTGGGTGTAGCCTACTGGGTGGGCGTGGCCAGTTCTACATCATTCGCGTCAAGGGTGCCTATGGCGGCCTGGGCAGGAGTGGGACAGATCTGAGGGTCTCGGGCAGAAGGGGGTGGGACCAGGGAAAGTGCCAAGCCATGGTCCACCGGGGCAAGTGCCAAGATGGCCACCACAAAATTATGTATTGGCTCCTGGCTGGCTTGGGCCAGGGCCAAGGCAGCGGGGGCCGTTCCCTCACTGTTTCCAGAATGGCTTCGCGGGCCACATGAAACCACTTCGCAGGCCGCATCCAGCCTACGGGCCTTGTGTTTGACATATCTGGTATAGGCAGTCCTCAATTTACAACAGTATGTGAGCCTTGCAATTATAGTCATAAGTCGATATGGTTGTAAAGTGGGTCACCAGACCTGATTTTACAACCTTTAAGTAAATGCCACAGTTGTTAAGCAGACCCATTGTTGTATGGGGCAGTTTTTGTGGAAAACCAGAAATAAATGCAAACCATTGTCAATCATGGTCATGTGATTGCAGGGTGCTGCAAACAGCCATAAAGAGAGGCCAGTTGCTGAATGCCAAAAATTTGGTCAAGTGACTGGGGAGATAGCAACGTCAGAAGTTCAAAATAGGGTCATAAGTTCCTTTTAGATGGTTGGTCATAAACTTGAACAGTCACTAAGCAACCAGTCATAAGTCGAGACTACCTATAGAAGACTATACATTGATTTAAAATTTTAAAAGGCCATTCAAAGGACCATGATTGCTTACATATAATGCTAAATTATTCTCATTCTGTGCTAACCCAAATCAGGCATCTTTGACTTTTATTTAACAATGTTTGTGGATCCAAACTTTGCATGTTAGAAACCATTGTTTGTGACTTAATACTAGATGAAAGACTTGCAATTTCAACAAGTCTTCAGATTATCACAATGTGTGAAGTCCAGAGAACAGCATAAATGCATGCCCAGCTACTGTAATTTATTGACAAACACATACTTGCCTAACCCTTGGAGAATATACTGGTGGATTCTTGCATTAGTTAGTGAAACACTTAATATTATAGGAAACTGGATGATTCTATTTAGGTGTTCAGGTGAACAATCCCTTGACTAAGGGATTATGGGACTAATACTGCAATTCTTTCCTAACCTGCATATATTTAACTGAAGCCTGAAAGTGAATTATATATTCATTTGTACTCCATGCAAACTGTGACTTGATTTTTAGATCATACGGAGAAATGAATTTATACTCAAGCAATCAGAACAGTGGACCTCAATAAGGATAAGGATGCATGCATGGTCCTCTTTTTTACCCTTCTCAGCCACTGTTTATTTGGCACTAATAGCGCTTGAATGCCAAGAACAGGACAGAAATCAATGCAAATTTTAAACAAGGTTTCAGAACAGTAATGTGTAGTTATCTTATTATTTTGCAACTATCTTCCCATCTCCATCCCTTTCATTTTAATCCAGATGAATCATGAGAATTTCAAATTCAGCAAAGAACCAATGAAAAAATTGATTTGGGCTTTTCTTAAAGAAGTGCTAGGCTGCATTAACAGAGGCATAGAATCAAGATCATGTGAAGTATTAATACCACTTTACAATGTCTTGGTAAGGCTACACTTGGAAAACTGCATCCAGTTTTGGTCACCACGATGTAAAAAAGATGTTGAGATTCTAGAAAGATGGCAGAGAAGAGCAACAAATATGATTAGGGGACTGGAGGCTAAAACATATAAAGAACGGTTGCTGGAATTGGGTATGTCTACTTTAATGAAGAGAAGGGCGAGGGGTGACATGATAGCAGTGTTCCAATATCTCAGGGGCTGCCACAAAGAAGAGGGAGTCAAGCTATTCTCCAAAGCCCCTGAAGGCAGGACAAGAAGCAATGGATGGAAACTAATCAAGGAGAGAAGCAACCTAGAACTAAGGAGAAATTTCCTGACAGTTAGAATAATTAATCAGTGGAACAAGTTGCTTCCAGAAGCGGTGAATGCTCCAACACTGGAAGTTTTTAAGAAGAGACTGGACAGCCATTTGTCTGAAATGGTATAGGGTTTCCTGCCTGAGCAGGGGGTTAGATTAGATAACCTCCAAGGTCCCTTCCAACTTTATTATTATTATTAAGTTTAAGAACTTCTTTAAGAAAAGAACTGTTTTGTTACTTCATCAAATTTGATTATTCGTTTATGCCCAGGTACTCCAAAGCTCTTAGAATTAAATATTTAATGGATGCATCTCTACTTCAAGACAAACAGAGAAATTGAGTTTTATTTACAAATACAAGAAATTATATAAAACAGAATTGGCTAGATATACACTGAGATTATAAGCATTTTTCTCTTACCAAGTTTCTTCAAGCCACTCTTTTTGCTTCATTATAATCTTTATTATTACACTACAGTTCACTATGGCTTATATAGTAAAGGTACAGAATTTTTTTAAAAAAATATGGGTCAGTTATAATCTTGTCATTACTTGATCCATAAACAAAATGAAACTATAATGTTGCACTGGTAAATATAAACGTGTCTCATTGTTTTCCAACCAAGAAAACACCTGTAACGCTAATATAAAAATAAGTATTCATATTAGACATACG
Source organism: Protobothrops mucrosquamatus (assembly GCF_001527695.2). Taxonomy (NCBI): domain Eukaryota; kingdom Metazoa; phylum Chordata; class Lepidosauria; order Squamata; family Viperidae; genus Protobothrops; species Protobothrops mucrosquamatus. Next base: position 1,514,425 of record NW_015386204.1, on the reverse strand, counting down.
CGGCAAGGATGCCACTAGATTTAATTAAATTCATTTGTCACATTAATGCCCCTAAGTATCATATGCTACTCAACAGGGTAAGTTTATTTAGTGCAGTACTAAGGGAATTTAAATACCAGGAATTAATGAAATGCAAAAATGAACAATTTCTGCTTTCAGTGACGCACACAATAATCTTAACTTTGCTTTACAAGATGTAATTGTAAAATAAACACAGATCTATAAATTGCTCCTTAATTGGACAGCATACTTGAAATTTATGAATATTAAGATAAAATGCTACTTTAAATTTGTTCCTTTATTTCAGACATGTCAAACACAAGGCCCGGGGACCGGATGCGGCCCACAAAGCGGTTTCATGTGGCCCGCAAAGCCATCCTGAAATCAGTGAGGGAATGGCCCCTACTGCCTTGGTCCTGGTCCAGGCCAGCCAGGAGCCAATGTACAATTTTGTGGTGGCCATCTATGCTGAAACGCATTCAGTCCTAGCTCCACAAGGCCATCTGGAAACAGCGAGGAACCAGCCCCTGCCATGTCGGCCCCGCCCCCTGGGTGCATGCTGAGCTGTGTTTCTTACCTGTTTTTCTCCCTCCCTCATCTCAAATATTTTCCCACCACTCTGTACTTAAGAAGGAAGGAAGGAAAGAAGGAAAGAAGGAGAGGGAGGGTCTGAGGGAAGTCCTGCCCTGCTGCCCTTTTCACCATCTCCTTGCCCTCTCCTCCTGGCCTATCCTGGGGTCTCCCATCCTATTGCTAAGGAAGCTTTGGATACAAAGCTGGGTCTTCTCCCATGGAGAGGGAATGGGCCTCCCTCTGACTTTGCCCTCGTACCCATCATGAGCAACCTGGCTAAGGAGAGCAAGCACAGCAGCAGCAGCATTGAGGAGGTAAGTGCAGCTGGGCGCCCCCTTGGGGAAGTGGGGCTGGGCTTGGTGCCGCAGGTGCTCGAGGGCCAGGCTGGGCATTTGACCTCTGCTGCAGTCCGTACCACCATCCAGCCCCCCCCCTGCATGGCCTGAGAGTAACAGTGAGGTTCCTCCAGTGGACCATGCCTTGGCACTTGCCCTGGTCCCACCCACTTCTGCCAGAGACCCTCAGATCTGTCCCACTCCTGCCCAGGCCCCCACAGGCACCCTTGATGCGAACAATGTAGAGCTGGCCACGCCCACCCAGTAGGCCGCACCCACCCTGGCCACACACCCCCGCCCCCCCGAGGGCAACCACAATGCTGATGCGGCCTTCAATGAAATTGAGTTTGACACCCCTGCTTTATTTATTTACTTGTTTGTTATCTCAATCCTGGAGTCAGGGGCTCACAATAATCAGCATAAAACAAAGCATAGAAACCCAAACATATCATAAAAATCATAAAATGTAGATTTCTCACTTATTACTGCTCCCACTTTTAATTACAAATTCATACCATGCATCTAGCAAAATTAGCTACCAACTTTCAAATTCTGTGACAACTCCTATCCAGATAATAGGTAGCTTTGAAAAGTATTGGAAGCATAAAATTCTCATAAATCACAAGAAAAACTCATTAAGTAACACTATAACAGATTGCTCAAAACAGATAGTAGTAGATTGCTCTATACTGAAAGATTTAAGCAGCCCTAGGACACAGATGAAAGGTATCACTCCTGATTTTCAACAGGAATTCATAACAGTGCTATATGAACACACTGGCTGATAAATTTGCCACATAGGTTGGCAGTCATATCTATAATTCTAGATTGTTGCAGTTTACTTTCTCCATATAATTGTAATCCTGAAGTCAATTTTCTATGTTCTATAATTTATTACAAAAGGACAGAACTAAAACCCAGACCACTATCAAATATTACAAAAATACATGGCTATTTCCAAAGCCAATCTCTAACACCATCTGACGTTTACTAAATACTCTGGTTTCTCTTCAATTTATATAAATCTTTCACCTTACAAAATATATCTCCAACATCACCACATAAGGCGTATGTCTAGTCCTATTCCACATAACTCACTTCTTCCAATACTGCAGTCTACAAAACCATGCCAAGAGACAGAGTTGCTTTTCACAGTGAGGTGGGCAGCATATAAATTTAATAGTAACTTTTACCACTGATTCTGTGGAAAATAGCACAGAAGAGTATTTTTTTTAAAAAAAGTTTATTATTGGCAATCCCAAACTTTTGTATAGATTCTATCTTAGAAACCTGTAGCTCTGAAGATCACCAACCTGAGTGGGTATGACCAGCTTCAGGCATAAACATTTACTTTGATCCTTAGTTTCTCATTTGCAAACTGGAAATTATGATTGAAGGAGCTCAATATATTTAGCCTTGAAAAGACCAAGAAGAATATAAAAGTGTTTTTCAAGTACCTAAAGACAGCCACATAGAAAAAAAAACATAACTATAATAACAATAAAGAGGAAAAACAATTATCTAAAGAAATGGTGAGTTAAATAGGGTTCAGACAGAAACTGAGTTTGACAGTCTTTAATGTGTATTCCTGCACTTACAAGTTAGCTGTAGTAATCAGATAAAGGTACTTTTTCAAATGTATGATTATCAAGTCTTAAATCAAGAATAGGCAACTTGAATACTACATGCTGCTCCCTTTCTCTTTCCCTCCTAAAAGATTGCTGATTTTTAACAGCAACTGCTAAAACGATGATATTAATGACATTGTTGTTGCACTGTTTTAACCCCTCAAAGAGGTAATTATAAAATGCACACCAACCTGTTAAGCATTTGGGGAGGGGCAATATTAAAATAAGGTATGAAACACTCAGACTTACTGCATACTATAGTATGCAGATATTTATTCAAGGCTGAATAAATATCTGCATACTATAATGTTATATAGAAACACCAAGATTTAATAATCACAAATAAACAGGTTTGGTCTATAAGGTCAATCATCTTCAATTGATTTCAGTATTTTTTGATGATATGTGGTAATGTACATCCAAAATGTGAGATATATTATTTATTATAACACAGAATATACTAGAAAGTGGCAATTAAATTAACCTGTAACCATCTAAATGATTCTCTGTCCAGGAGACCCAATATCTAGCAGAACAATAGTACAGTACTGAATCTCAGCCATTACTCATCTAAACCCAGACTTCTCCATTCCAGAGAATAGCACTGAGAAAATAAATTCCACAAATCAATATAAAGATTTTTAACACATTGTGTTCAATGCACGACAAGAAAAGAAATGCAACCAAAGCATATCAAATAGGTGCTTAGCACAGATTCCATTATACCATAGGCTAAACTAAAAACTAAAATAAATTTTATATTAAAAAATACCTTCCTAGGATGTAAGAGATGAATAACAGTTAAAAACTCTAATAAAAAGGCTTGCCCAAAAGCTATACTAGAAATGTATCTTTGTTAACTGCCCCCAAACCTCCCTTGTTTAGCCAAAATGAAAGAGATGCTATTAATCAAATGGGGTGCCACCGTTAACCTGGCCATCTCATAGTAGTATGGTAGTTAATCTCTGAGAATTTCAAAGTAATACAGTAATTAATCTAGTGAGAATTAGCATGTAAGCAGAGCACTGTATAAAATGTGTCTCACTGGAGCCAGCATTCACACCTCAAAAGCTCAGATGCAGAGACTGAAAGCATTAGACTGCTAAGTTCCCCAGCCCAACATTTATGGATGCACCATCTTAAAGTCACTTAAAAGGGAAACTTCACTACTGAATACGAGTATGAGGAAGTGTGCATAGGAAGGTGGTGTAAATGCCTCCATTCCAATTTCACACCACTGCCCATCATTTCTCCATTGAGTGGACAGGACCGAACTACTTTAGAAGGTTGCTGTGAGAACATTTTTTTTCTGCCCTTTAAAGTAGCATTCTAATAACAGAACAGAATAACAGAGTTGGAAGGGACCTTGGAGGTCTTCTAGTCCAACCCTCTGCTCAGGCAGGAAACCCTATACCATTTCAGACAAATGGTTGTCTAGTCTCTTCTTAAAAATTTCCAGTGCTGGAGCACCCACAACTTCTGGAGGCAAGTCGTTCCACTGATTAATTGTTCTAACACTCAGAAAATAATTATTTACCAATAGTTCCATGGCTATATGCAAATACCTAAGTGCTCAGAACGGGTAAACAGAATGCTAGCTGGATACCAAAGGTTATCCCTCGTTGTAGTTTAAATGCAAATTGGCTTTTATTCCTCTTCTCATGGCTGAGGTATAACAGCAGGAGGAGCCCATAGGAATGAGATGTGACCCTGTTGAAATCCCTAAACTTCATTTCTGTTCAAGTAAAGACCTTTCGCATTTACCATGGCAGCCTCTTTCCCCCCCCCACCCCGCACCCCCCTGCGTTTCATTCGAATTCACCAGACGACTTTCCTTCCTTCCCGCCCGCCACCTGCCTGGGAACTGCTTTTGGCTTCCCTCCTTCATGGCGCTTTCTTTGCCAAGGGAAATGCCATTTCCGTTCCTCACACTCCCACCTCCAGCGGGCGGGCGGGCAGCCAAGCAAGCGGAGGCAAGGTGGGCACCCGGGCACCCAGCCTCTCCCCCTTCTCGCCTCCTCGGCAGCCTCTCTCTGCCAGGGCACGCTTTGCCCCAGGGCAGCCGGAGCCTCTTTGCGGCGAAGGGGAGGGGTCGATTCGGTCCATGGCCAGGCGCGACACCGGGCTGAGTGGGAGAAAGCAGCCGCGCCGCCTGTTCTATGCCCCCGACCCCCTGGCTGCGCTGAAGAAAAAGAGCCCGAGCTGGCCTGACTCCCGGCGGGGGGAGAGCTTAGGCGGCGGCCAGACAGAACCCGTTGCCCTGCTTGGCCACCCGGCCTCGTGTCCCGCCGCCAGCTCGCTTCGCTTACCTTCCAGGGACTCGCCCAGCTCGGCTCCTCGAGGCACGCCGGCTCCTCATACCCTCCTCACCCCGCCGGTTGCGAACTGAGACAGCGGCGGCGGCGGCGGCAGCAGCAAGCAGGGGACGCCCTGGCATTCACCCTACCCGACTCAGCTGCAGGAACCTCGTTCGCAACCAAGCAGGAAATTTCCTCCTTTCTCCCTCGCCTGCCTGCCTGCCTGCCTCCCTCTGTGTGCAGCCGAAATTCAGAGGCGGTGCCAGCGGAGCAGAGGAGCCGCCTGGTGTCGGAGAGACGCCATTGCAGCAGCTGCAGATGCCTACCTGCTCTGCCTGGGAAGGCGCCTGGAGAAGAACAGCATCAGCAGGAGCAGCCTTTCCGCACCTGTGACAGGACAGCCAGGAAGAAGAGACTGCACAGAGAGAGAGAGAGGCCCACTTTTAAACGGCTCACTGGAAGGGGACATGTTTCTCTCTTATAATTAGGGGATGATGATATTCATCTAAAAATGCTTCCTTGCCTAATATAAAGTAGGGGATATGAAAGAGAAGAGGAGAAAGAATTATTATTTTTACATTACTCTAACAGCATGACTTTGGCTGATTTATGAAACCAAGTAAAGTTTTCCGTTAGTAGCTGGATTGGAAAAATCAAGGCCTATTGAGACCAGCTTACTGGTGCTGACTCCATCCATGGAGCTTTCATGACAGGAAACAGACGTCATTTGGCACTGCTTTCTTCTGAGGGGCTCATTTGACTTTACAGTCCAGCTCTGGTATTTCCCCCTCAAAGTACTAACAAAATTCAGCTAAACTTTGCTTCCAAGCCCAGACAAGTTTCTCTACCAAGAATTATTGACTAGACAAGGAAGATGAATATATCCATGAGAAAAAGCACTGTCAAACCATGCGTATCACTAGGAGTCACACTGAACTTCAGCTCTAGACAATAAGCAAGTGTGTAAGCTATAGTTCAAAACATCAGTCTATTGCTTTGTCCAAAGAATTCTGTGCATGTATATCATAAACTTGTTTTTACAGTTCTACTGTAAATACTGTCTTTATCCAATTTGTGTGTTTCATTTTCTGTTGTTTTTCTTACATCTTTATATCCTGCTGGATACAGATCATATGATCCAGAATGTTGTAAAAAAGCAATTTACTCATGTTTACTTATTGTATGAATTAGGCTTGCTTCTGGCTAAGATGTGTGGGTATAAGTCAAAAGGAAATTGGAAAGAGTAATTAGGGAAACCGTCTCCCGTGTCAAAAATTCACATACATATCTTTTCAAATCCTATTAATGTTTTATCCAAAGCATCTTTTGATCTACAACCAACAAATTATGCTTTGATTCTCCTAGCTGAGTTCACATATTGTGCTTTGTAAATGATGAAGTGTGGCCTATTTGAAAACCATGGTTACAGAAATCAGGTAATGCATAAACTCTTTACCTGTGTGCATATCAGAAGATGGGTTGGACTGTGCTTAAAAATGCATAATCACTGTTGTTCTTTCTCACAGTCTAAGTCTATCCACCCACGGTTACTTCAAAGTTATGATTATTTCTAGTATGTTTTTCTCCATTCCCCATCTCAAATTCTAAAGTCACTTTGCAACTCCATTTTTATGTCTTTTAGCTGGACAAAGTTCTCTGTGTTCATTTTTTTTCTTTCTTCATTAAAAATTAAGTATGTCCGAGTCTTCGCAACACCATGAACCACAGCATGCCAAGTCCTTCTGTTCTCCACTGTCTCCTGGAGTTTTCCCAAATTCATGTTCATTGGGTCGATGAGACTATCTAACCATCTAATCCACAGCCATCCCCTTCTCCTTTTGCCTTCAATCTTTCCCAACCTCAGGGTCTTTTCCAATGATCAAATTGGTCTTTTCCAATACTTTGGCTACCAAATGAGAAGAGAGGACTTATTGGAAAAGATCATTGGGAAATAATTACTTTACCAGTAGAGAAAAGAACAGCTGCTTCTCCCACTGACATATTTTTTAGGGTGGATTGAAAGAGGATCAAAGGTTGAGCTATTTCTTCATCACTATGCCTGTAGCTTCCAATCACCATTATTAATTATTATCACATGAGTATTAAATTAGAGTTGAAGGGATTTCTAGAAGAGTTAAGGCACGGGGAGATAACAAGTTTGTTAATACCTGTTGAAGGGAAAGTCAAGCCATTTCATAACTTTAGTTTTGTGTCTTGCTTTTTTTCCCCCTTGCACAGCTTTTTCTTTTCTTGCATGGCTTTATTTTTTCTTTTCTATCATTTCCTTTAGATTAGCTTTTTATTTTGTGTAGAATCTTCAATAAATATAAATTTTAAAAAACAATAGATCAATTATTATTGTGTAGTATTTATAAATAGGTTATGGCTATAGCATGTCTTTAGACTATTCCACCAGGCACACCCATTAAAATTTGTTTTGTGTGTGCAAATATTGGTAATGGAAAAACAGGAGGCATTTAATAAATAATTTCATTAACACATTATTCATTCCATGGCCTATATTCTGGTGTAGTATCATCTCAGAAAAAAAACTTTCATTTTTCAGTCAATTTATCATAGTTTTGAATCTCTTTTTCTGTTCAAGAACATTACTGCCTTGCCCTCTGGCTTGAATAAATTTGATGAATTTTGCACTAATTTTATCCTAGCAGATGCAAAGCAGACTGGCCTACTGATCTCCATAAGATGATTTACAAGTATATTTAACATAATCAAAATCCCATTCTCAAAAGTTCTATAGGATTTTCATGCATGTCAGCATTTTAAAAAATGCAGATTGAAGGAATCTAGTCTCTTTTTGTTGTTGTGTACAATTGTTGCTAGGAAAATAATTATGTTTAGATGTAGTTTTACAGTGTTCTTACTTCCCTCATAAAGAAAACTAGAATGGTAGTTATTAATTTTTTTAGAAAAGATCTGAAACTCTGACTTGCTGAAATATGTACCTGTGAATAAGTGTGTGTGTGCGTGTGTGTGTGTGTGTGTGTGTGTGAGAGAGAGAGAGAGAGAGAGAGAGAGAGAGAGAGAGAGAGAGAGAGGGAGGAATAATGATGATTGTGCAAGGAAATTGTGATAAGATGTTCTAAGGCAGAGGTCCCCAACCTTTCTGGTGCCACAGACAGGCAGTTGTGAAAGGCAGTAATGGTGGCAGGGGGAGAGGGGATGATTTCGTGCACACAACCTAATCCCTCACATGCACAAATGAAACTTTGTGTGCTCGCCCACTGCTTGCACGGCCTGGTTCCCCTGTGGACCAGGGGTTGGCGACCCTTGTTTTAAAGATTCAAAAGTTTTTGCAATGTAAAACACAATGAAAACATGAGGAATGATTGTTACCTTTCACTCATCTTTCTCCTTCAAATCTGACAATCCATACACTTTATACTATATGGGTATTTGTCCATATGTCATGAGCCTTTTAAAGAATGTGTGATGGTAGTAGTGAATTTATTGATCTTCTTAAAATTAAGATGGTGATTGAATCAGCAAAATTATTTGTTGCTATGCCAATAAAACCTATGCAATATATTCTTTTCCATCCATATGTATGATATCAACTCCTACACATTTTTTGTGAGTAACTTTATTATGCATAAATGAGATTCTTTACTACTTCAATGATATGCAACTGCTGCATAACATTTAATATTGTATTTTGCAAAAAAAAATACTCCTATTGAGGTTGTTCTGGTTACTACTAAATTATCTAATATTTGCCTGAACACGACTCAGAAGTAAGTGATTGGAAGATGTGAAATCCCATCTGTAAGCTTTGTATCAGCTATGAACTCTGAACATTTATTGTGGTTAATCATATCCTTTGTTTGAGCCAATGACTTTAAAAGTCCAGAAATGTCAGAATAGCTATTATATTGGCTTCCTTGATCAAATCCATCTTTTCTATTTGCTATAATTTTGCATCTTTATGATTTAGGGTTGGCACAATAGACACCATCAGAAGTAAGTCAGGCAGCCATAAATAAAACCATGCAATCAAGTGATCAAAAACAAACTATGGGTTCAGACAGTTTGCTATCCCAACACCAACTAATTCTATATTCAGAATACGATATTAATAGTATAATGCAAAAACCTAGGTTCAAGGGAGAGATATTAAAAATATTTTCTTAAGTCCATAATCTCATATTTTATTAATGACAGATTATGTGGAATGGGGCAATATTATACCTTAGTATTCAAGAGTAAATCTCACTGTTTTTGAGGAATTGATTATACTTAAAGCCTAAAGGTTTTCCCTGTCCAGTTATGACTGACTCAAAGAGACAGTGCTCATCTCTGATTCTCATCCGAGGGACCCTGCATTGTCTGAGAGCTGCTTCCATCATCATGTGGCTGGCACAAAAGTATGGAATACTATAACTTTTCCTGCAAAAGCAGTACCTATTTATCTACTTGTATTTGCATGCTTTCAAACAGCTAGGTTGGCAGGAGCTAGGGTGAGAACATTGTGCAGTGCTTGGGTCTCAAATCTGGACTCTCAGCTTTCCAGCTGACAAGCCCAACATTACATCTGCTGAGCCATTATGCCACCCTGATTATGCTTATTAAAGCAGAAAACTTAGCTATTCTTTATCACTTAAATTTCTGGACTTCTGTCTTGCTGTCTTGGCTCATTGGCAAGCTTAGCCTTTTTTGAGAATGACATGTTATATACTGCTTATGCTTATTAACTAGGTTTCAGTTTATGTATGTTATCACTGTTGTATATATTATTTTATTTTATGTTTCAAATGAATTCAAAATTTTAATTTGAATATCCAGGAAAAATGAAGATTCAAGTGAATCTCTCCCAAACCATACTTTTTAGACGTTTCACACGAGTTTAGCGTATGTGAATATTAATTTTATCAGTATTAATGTTCTACATATACATTATAAAATTCATTAAGTCTTCTTATTCCTTTGCGCCTCCCATTTTAATAAGAAGGATTCTGCATTCCAAGAACTGTGCAATCAATCAACATGCAAGGAAACCCAATTTCTGTAAAAGGGTATTTACTGAGGAATTTTCCTAGTGTGACATTTTTTTTATATTTGTAACAGCACTTGTATAGTGCAATTTCTCATGATAATTGAAAGTGTGGCTACCATGTATCTAAAGTATCATATAGCACCATGTGACCAGATTTGTCTTTTATTGAGACTCCTAAGACATGACTAGCCATAACCATAGTTAGTTAATCTATGGTTCAAACTCTCAAACTCAAACTTCACGCTTTAGACCAGGGGTCTTCAAACTTGGCCCTTTTATGACTTGTGACTTCAACTCCCAGAATTCCTCAGGTAGCGTGCCTGGCTGAGGAATTCTGGGAGTTGAAGTCCACAAGTCATAAAAGGGCCTGGTTTGAAGTCCCCTGCCTTAGACTTTTATGTGCAACACATTAGATTTAGGAACTATCCAAGTACTGCACTCAGTGATTGCAGGAAGGTGTACAAGTAGTCCTTGTTTATTGACTGCCTTGTACAGTGGCCATTCGCAGCTACAACAGTGGTGAAAAGCTTTGTGGCCAATCTTTGCATTTATGACATTTGCAGACCTGTAAAAGCCAAGGAAAGCTGAAGTCAGGTGGTAAGCATAGTTGTGCTTTCCCTTAGCAAACACTTTGCTGAACAACCACTTCATCTTAAAAGAGGGTGGAGTGTATATGCCATTAAGCTCTTCCACAATAAAGCAATCCTTAAACTTGCCATGTTTTTTAAAGCCATGACACAAAAAACTGTAGAAATATCATGCATTCTGGGTGACACTATAAATAATTGTTTCATCATTCACCTTATGGAGATAAAGTTTAACTTTGAGGCTTCATTATGAAAGTCTCAGCATGTCATGAACTGAGTATTTTTCTTGTCACCATGGTAATGTTTTACTGCAGACCAAAGTTCAGCTATTTTATTTCTTTATTACCATTCCTGTTAGTACAAAGTTTATAGTGTAAGCAATGTGCTCTCATTTTTTTCTGGAAGAGTGGCAAAGCTTTCATAGACTGGACTTCTCATCAAAAGAACTACAGAACTCCGTGTTGGTGGAGAAATCTTATTATAGTTTGGGAAAACTCTTCTCTTTCGAACAAAATGCCATCCAGGAGAAAAACCTTGATGTTCGCCTCTGCTTTTTTCACCAGCCTATGCTCTTTTGTTATAGTTTGCGTTGTGCTTGCAACTAAAAACTGGGTATCAAGTGACATTATCAATTCCAAAGAAAATTCCAGTATGAAGCTAATAATTACATATGGACTTTTTCAAGGAGTTTGCTCAGATGTATCTCCTGGAATTAGTTCACCTCACACCAGTTTTCAAGGTAAATAACAAGTGAAGGCAATAATGCTGGTCATTGACCAAAATCTCTCTCTCTCTCTCTCTCTCTCTCTCTCTCTCTCTCTCTCTCTCTCTCTCTCTCTCTCTCTCTCTCTCTCTCTCTCTCGTTGCAAGTAGCTTTGTTTACTATTGTAAACTTTCAACCAAGCATTCATTGTTTATACACTACTGTAAGGCATTTACATTTACTGTAAAGTCTTTCAGGAGGAAATTGTTGTACAATAAATAACCTATAAGACGTTTTTACAAGCAAACTTTAAAAACCTGGTAACATTACTAGCCATAATAATAATAATAATAGCAATAATAATAATAAGTTAATAAATGCCTTGTATATAATGTGCATTATTGTAAATGTTCAGGTAATTACAAAGGTGCATTTCACTAAGCCCTCCATATAGTTAATTTGTAGAATTCAGTCAAATGCGATGTAGCAATAGCATTGCTTGGACTGTTTTAAAAAAAATTCTTGGAAGATGAAATTATCAATGATTAATCAAGTAGTTCCATTTTCACAGCAATCCAATAGTAGTATTAGCAGGAGAAGCAAGCTAGGAATACATGGGACAAGAAAGCAATTGTGAGAAAGTAAAAGTAAAGTCAGGAGAAGGAGAAGGAGAAAAATAAATGTGACATAAATAATTTAATTTTACTTTGATAATGATTTTTGAATGAATAAATCCACTACTTCAACAATTAGATCACCTAGATAACTTTATAAGGAAGTTCATGGAACATAAAGTTTTTAATCAGAGTGCCATACATTGCCTCATATTACTCATATTACTCAGTATTTTTCTGAAGCCCAATTGCTGTTGAGTAAAAGTTGAATTTTTTATCAGGCTCATCTCCAACTGGTTGATCACTTTGGGAACCTAATCTGTCTTTGACCAGCAGAATCCCCAGTGGAATGTTAAAAAAAAAAGGCCATGATATCAAAGTCCCGCACATTTTGTAGATGCATGTGACAGTCTTCTTAATTATCTGCCTCTGGCTGTCTTCTTATTTTCTTATATTTTAATAAGATGCTATATGAGAAAAAATAGGCATCAGTATGAAACAGCACCTGATCCTCACAGTCTTCAGTCCTATGCAGGAATTCTAGGGTATTTTCACAGAAAACTGTCTTTTATCAATCTATATTGTGTTCCTACTTGTGATGTTACGATGGTACAAGCCAGCCAAATGTACTTTGATTTTAACTGTTACATTTACTGAGGCCTTTCTATATTATACTGGTATTTATTACATTGTTTACACTGTAGAACAAATTGAGCTTTTATATTTATAGATTTACTAATTAATATGCAAATGAAATTGTGATGGACCACAGAAAAGAATCACCTGTATAAAATTTAAAATAAAATCAGATAATCCAATAGTTTTTTAAAATAATAAAGGGATATCTGTTAATTGATATGGTTTTTAATATTATTCTATTTTACTACCGCAAACACTGAAAAAGGTTAAGCGGTGAAACTAAACTAGAATAACAAAAGAAGACCTCTTCTCCACATCAGTATCAACAGTACAGCTAAAATAGTACTATAGTGATGTTATTCAGGCAAATGAGTTCAGTCCAGAGGCATGCAAATCTGACCATAACTAAAGAATAAAATATCACTGGCTTAGTGTCTATGGAGATTCTCAGTCATCCAGGTCATGGTTGTTCCAAAGGTGCTTTTTCAGGAGGTAACTGGACTTTCTTGTTTTTCTTTGAAGACGTTTCGCTTCTTCTTGGTTGAGAAGCGAAACGTCTTCAAAGAAAAACAAGAAAGTCCAGTTGCCTCCTGAAAAAGCACCTTTGAGACATCACTGGCCTAGCTAAATCCAAAACCACATCTACTCTGTCTTAGAGAGATTGCATCTCAGTCTCTTTTTCGCATCCACACTCTCATAATGTTTAGCACTAAGACAATGTTCAGCTGTATCTCCTGTTTAGCTCAGGGTCATGTACTGATATAGACAGGATTTTGACTGACCTTGTATTAGTAGATGACATCTTCCTTTGAGTTCAGCTACATGCTAAATAGGAGGGATGAGAGAACAGAGCCTTGGGAATTCCATAAAGAAGGACTTTAAGATTCAATCTCTCTGTTCCTATTACCACCAAATGGAAACAACACCAGTCCAAATTGTTAGAAGTGATACAGATGGTATCACTGATCATTGATAACAATTAAAAGCGAGATCTGGTTGTATTAGGAGGGCCACACTACTATCCAAGTCCCATCACAGGTCATTCTCAAAAGCAGTCAGTGTGGTGTCAGTATCAACCACATTATTAGACATGATAGCTAAGTAGTGCCTCCAAACTCAAAGCTAACAATTGTGAAAAGAAAAGACAATAGGAAAAAGGTCATTACAGTCATTACTGCTAACCTTCCCCACCATAATGGGTTGTGAGAATAACCTTAGGAAGAGGTGCCATAGCCTAGACAGTAGCCTAGACAAGAGATATCTCTGCCCACAAAAGGAATGGGGCTGGAGAAAGCATCTTAGAAGGGAGCCTTCCTAGTTCTCTGAAATGTAAAGACAAGGGAGGGGAGGAGTGTTTTCAGACTTGTAAGATTCTGTTATTGTAATTTGCAATAATGCTAGTTCTCATGGTTTTGGTTGCTTGTCTGGACTACCTCAAAGGGCTGTCAGCCTCTTATTCCACTTTTCAAAACATAATATATGAATACCATTATTAAAAGCTGTGTATTGTGTTAAATTAAGCTGCTTCTCCTTATTGAACGTCACACTGGGGTGAATGGCTATGCTGAGCCTAATAAATAAGAATATTTCTTACATCACAACATATATTATTTTTCATATTTTATGAGAGTACAAAATACATTTTATTATGTACCATAAAACAATTTAATATATATCTTCTGCTTTTCTTGATGGAACCTAGCAAGATAACTAAATGTGCAAAGTGCTGCAGTATGAATTATACAGAGGCTAATGTGCATAGCAATTCTTAGGTAGCTTGAAATTTGTTGGCAAGAGTAATTTGCTTGAATATTAAAAGGTCAGTTAATTAGTAGCCTTACCACAATAAGGCATCTGATATTATCCTCCAGATTTCTCATGAGCCTTCCTTGACTAAACATTAAATTTGATCTCTTCTCTTACATTTTGCATTCTAAATGCACAAACCACGATGCACAATTAAACTAGCAGACACTTATTAGGCTGCCATTTGTGATTTATGTTGTGTAATAAATGACTGTAGGCTTTCCTGGGCCTTCCAGAGAATCCTAGAACGAGATGCTGCATTTCATAAGCTATTTCTCACGTCCCAACATTAAAAATATTTCATTCTTAAATAAATTCCCAACCCGTTATGTTTGAAATGTTTAACCATATATCAAAGCAGACTAACAATTTTGTTCAGTTTAGGTTTGATTTAAAATATGTTGCCAACATTTAGCCATTTCTAAGCAAGCATAAGTATTTGAAATTCTTATAAAGAAATCAACCCCCTTTACAGACATTTCTGTGCACACATACAGATGGCCTACTCTCAAGATGAACTTGTCATGATGTGAACAATAGACAATTTAAGAAAATGCATAAATATGTTGCTGTGTTATGTTTGAATGCATATATTTGAGCGGAAATAGTCATGCCTTTTGTTTTTATTTTAAAAATGCATACAAAGTATATATTTGTCTCTTTGTTCTACTTTTTAAAACACAGGATTTTGGCAAAGAATTATGGGATAAAATATAAATCATGTCCTTGAAATATTAAATCACTACATCAAATTATTAGTGCTGTGCCAAAATGTTCTAGTTTCCTTTTGTTTGTCAGAAAACAAATGGCTTTGATTCTTTTTTCCAGAAAAGAAAAATATACTAGTGAAATTCTAATGGGAAGAAAATGCCTTGTTCTTAAGCTTACTTTGATATTATGAAATGGTTGAAACTAGGTGATATGCCTTTCATCATGCAATAATCTCTCCAGCAGATTGCACTTTATTGCTGTTCTACTCTACAGATAAATTCCAGGGAAAATTATTATGAGGTTAACTACTCCCACAAGATTTAAAAAAAAAAATCAGGAAAAAGAGATAGCCAGACAGGTTGCGTATTAGAGGAGAGATATACCTTGTACCTATAAAGAAAGCTCACAAACATCAGAAAATAAAAGAATTATAAAACAATTCTAATAAGATCAACAAGGAACAGTCTATCTTGAACAGCGCTCAAGAAATTGGAAAGATTAAGAAATAAAATCAAAGACTTTTCTCAGGGTTTTGTTTTTTTTTGACAAGAAGTAATAGAAGAGAGAAAGAGAGGAAGGATTCCTAAGACTCCTGAGAATGATTCCTAATTTCTACAGGTCCTAATGCTATTCAGATCCAAGAATAACGAATGCATAGCAGGGACTAAGCACATTCTCAAAAATCTCAATAGAGATTAATTAATTGTGTGAATTGTACACGTATATATATGTACATTACACATATTTTCTTGATGTGACCAGAATCTTTATAAAACGAAGCAGTGTCACTAGCATTGCACACAAAGGTATATGCATTCAATTCTGAACAGATAGGCTCTGTCCAAATAATTAGTGGTATCCAGGACCAGGGCTTTTTTTCTCATAGAATGCCCAGAACGGAGTTCCGCCACCTTTTTTGGATGGAACCTTGTAGGGTAGGCAAGACTGGTTGTATGACGTGTGTGAGTTCTGGCACCTTTTTTTTTTTTTTTAGAAAACAAGCACTGTCCAGGACTATATGGACCGATAGTCAGTCTGCAACTCTTGAGCATAAACTCCCATGCACAATAGTCAGTAAGTGTTTTTATAAACCTAGAACAGTCCTTCCTAATTTAACCAGTGTGTCAGTTTCATTTTATCTGGACAATATCCAGTTGGTAACAAAAAATTCAACATGCACGGCCATATTTGAAAGGAGCCATCATTATCATCAATTGCCTCTTTAATTCTACGTTTTACATTTTAAATTACCTTTATAAAAATCAATCCATGCATGTGAACATTGTAGAGAGAGTGATGTTCATCTATGGCAAAAAAATAATAATTCAGAAGTCTGGTAGCTATTTTTCCAACCACCCACTGTAGGCATCTAATGAATTGAGTTGCAGCTGATAGAAACCAATACCTTTTAATGTTTTGCTGGTGATACCAGGTACTTGTGAAATATGTCTATATTGAAATTATTTATATTATCTCTGCATCTTGCGATACTAATTATGAATAATTATCTTTCAGTTGCAGGTGCTCTAGAAAATGATACTTTGAAGATTTTCAACAGTGTAATTATATTTCTGCTGGTTATGACTATGCTCAGTTCCTTCCTTAGTTCTGGATTTACCTGTTACAATGCCATCAGCAACCCATACCAAACATTTTTGGGGCCTATTGGAGTTTATACTTGGAATTCTGTGTCTTGTAAGTAATATACATTTGAACAGTATGTTTGCAAATAATTGATAATCTAATACACTTACATTTAGACAGCAAACAACTGTATATGAGTTTTCATTGTTCTTTTGGTTTTTATTTCTAGATTTTAAATCCTACTAGGGGACAAATAATAGCTAAATAACTAATATGCAAGGCTGCTGGAATGGAAGAGGAGGAGGAGGAGGAGGAGGAGGAGGAGGAGGAGGAAGGGCAAAGGGGAAGAAGAAGAGGGGAATTAAGTCTTTCCTTGCTCTCTGTATTCCTAATCTAAAATCCTTATTCTTTCTCAAATCTATTGGTAACTTTGTTATATATGTTTTATAGTATGTATGTATGTGCAGGTATATGTATGTATCTATGTATGTATGTATGTATGTGCAAAACAAAAGGCCCACTGGCTCCTTCCAATACCCTGATCATGGAAATGACCAGAAGAAATGCCATTCACCCTGATCCTATAAAGATTTGAGCCCAAATATTCTTAAAAGTTAAAAATGTTAGGTGATCTGATAATTAATCTTTCACATTGTGTCTTATTATGGCTCCTTGAACCAGCAAGAAAAAAATATGAGGTTTCCTTAGTTCTTGGGAGAGCAGCCTAAAGAGTAAAATTGCAATAGAGAAAAACACTGCTTAAAGAGAAAAAAAAATAGAAATACACTTGCAGACAAAAACTGTTTTTTATATACATGAAAAAGTAGTGAAATGTTATACTGTAAAATGAACTCATTCAGTCATTTCCCTGGAGCTACAATCCTCAGTCTTCTATTAGACTTACATCAGGTTTCTTTTGATGTACTTTGCTATCCTTGTGATCCTACTACTAAAATAACTCAATTTCTGATACTGAATTTGTCCCAAGAGATTCCTATTTTTAAAACAGGATTGAAATAATTTGTGCAAGGGAGAAAACTGTATTATAAAATATATAAATGCTAAGCAGAACCTATGTAAAATCCTATTACAATCCAGGCCTTTGAACATGAACTATAAAAATCATTATCCAAAATCATCACAGTGTGATGGTTGGGGAATGGGTGGGTGATGAGACTTATCGTCCAACACATGTGAGATACAGAATGCTGTTTTATAATATTTTGGTATGCAGAAATATAATTCCATGTGGGTGACCCTTGCTACGTACCTCAATCTATTCCAGAAGCAGTTGACTGACTCAGCATGTTTATATTTAAGGAGCTAAACATAACAAAGAAATGCACAATATCAGCAGTATTTTCTTTTTCCTTTTAGGCATCTGCTGTCTCTTAAACCTAATATTGTTTGCAGTGAATGTGGAAGTAAACAAACTGTCCTCGGAGCTGGCCATCAAACAATGCAAAGTTTCCACAGACTTTGAACAAACCAACTCATATGGATATTCATACTGGATCATGCTTGCTATAATTGCCCTCAATGCTACAACTATTATCATCATTGTTTTCTATCAACGTGCAAAGTATTCTAAGAAGAAGGAACGAGAGAGACCTTTGGACAGTGCACCCAAGGATGGCATTTTATTTTAATGTGATTATTTCCTTACTTTAAGACAAACAGAGCAATCTTCCATTTCAAGATAAAGTGTGGAGTTACGGCCATGTGAGGTTCATTGACTTACATGGTATCATGAGATACAAGGGAAATGAAGAATAAATACATATTAGGACTTGTATTTGAAGTGTCAACCCTTGAATTTCTATAGCTGTTATTATAATTTTCTTTCAAGAACCAGTTTGGTGTAGTGGTTAACGCATCAGTACAGAAACAGGGAGACCATGAGTTCTAGTCCTCTTTTAGGCACGAAGCCAGCTGGTTGACCTTCAGACAGTCACTCTCACTCAGACCTAGGAAGGAGGCAAAGGCAAAACACTTCTGAAAAATCTTGCCAAAAAACCTGCAGGGACTAGCACTATTTGGTCATTTGAAGGCATGAAATAAGATTATTTTTTTCAGCTTCGTTCCAAAATTGTATAATAGAGGTACAATAAAGTTTCAAACAAATGTGTTATTTAAAATCAAATGCAGTGCACTAGCTTAATCAGTTTGCTGTAGAATTCTGCGGTATTCAAAATTAATTGCATTTTAAATAATATTTCCATTTATTAGAAATATTCATCAGCTCTAAATTTCTGTTCCCTTTTGCTTTGTCAATTTCATTTGAGTAACTTGGAACCAGTTCAAAGTAAAAGGTAAAATATCTTTCAGGAAATCAGTACCTAGGATCTCTGCTGACTAACAAGAAGAACCTTCAAACAGCTGTAACTACTTCACTTCCTATACTATAACAGAATTAAAAGGTATGTCAGGAACAGCAGAAGCTTTTGAACAAATGAATGCAACCGCATTTGACAGAAAAAGCTACAGAAATTTTGGAAACTAAGTTCTTTTATTTTAAAGAAAATAACATGCTGTTTTGTTTTATTATTTGATCAAATTAGATGATGTATACAAGTAATAGCTCTGTCTTTGTGGATAAACCCAGTGACAGAGCAAAGTTTCCATCTCTTCTCTATTTATATTAACTTACAATGGCATCATTTTATCTTTCCTTCATTAACTCTAATACATTCCCAAATGAGTCATCAGGAGCTCAAGTCCTGAATGAACCAAATGGCAGCAGAAAAGAAAGCAGATCACTATAAATATGGCTCTATCCAAGCTATTGTTTTCTTCTCTAGCCTTCTTGCTAGATACCTTTGTGTCTCCTATCTGAGCATCAAATAGGGTTGAATAGCATGATTTTAGTTAAAGGGGAAAAAACCAATAGTTTTAATTCTATCTGCCATTATACCCCAGAACTATGAATGTTCCACCCAAGAAAGCTGAGATGTAGCACTTACTAGAGCAGAGCAAGACAGCTAATTCTTCATTCACAACATAAAGTAAAATTCCGCCTTTCTTCTTTCATACTCTGAACCAAGGTTCTATCCACCATAACAGCACCAGAGGAAAGGGGGGGGGGAATAGAATGCAGGATTATCTATTTGGGAGTAGGCTGGTGCTTTGAGTAGCATGGCTCCAGAAATCAGGACCAATTGGTGCTGGGTATCTGAAGGAGAAGACTGGGAGTTTTTTCTGTTTAGTGACTACATGGAGCGCAGTACAGTGCTGGAATTTGCTGTGACAGCCAGATCTTGTATGCTTTATATTTTGCTTCATGTCCACTCCTTGCCAAAAAAACTGGAAGTGTTAATGCTTTGTCTTTGAAACTTGGCTACTGATACAGATTTGGACTCTATTGAACTTGGACTAGAATAAGACTAATGCTTGGTCTGAATTGTATTGCTGCTGTTGGTTCTCAAATTTTAATTCTGCTGAACTCAAACAGGCTTCTTCTCATTGTGGGCCAAATTGCTTCAAAACTGCAGCACAAACTGAAACCAAACATAGGTATCAGCCTTAAAACTGCAACACAAATCTAAAATGAATGCAGGTATCAACCTTAATGCTTTCAATGTGAAAAGTGACAAAAGGCTACCACAGGGAAGAATGTATGTAATCCTTGGCCTAATTTAATGTGGCCAATTTAATTTAAAAAATCCTTTGCAAGTAAGCTATTATGACCTCAAGCAAACTCGGTTTGTCTTTTCCCCAGTACCCTGTTCTATGAATTGGTTAAGAGAGTTTAAAGAAGTGAGAGAATTGATGGCACTATCCAGGGCTTTTTTTCTCATAGAACGCCCAGAACGGAGTTCCGGCACCTTTTTTGGATGGAAACTTGTAGGGTAGGCAAGGTGGGTTGTATGACGTGTGTGAGTTCCGACACCTTTTTTTTTTTTTTTAGAAAAAAAGCACTGGCACTATCTATTTTGGGTTCTGACTCCTGCCATCCCTTGTTTTAATCTTATTCAGCATTTGCATGCAACATGGTTCCCAACAGATGACCTTTGTGTTCTACAATAAAAAAAATGACATAGAACAGATCGATTACTTTCATCAAGCATTGTATTCAATGTCCTAAGTTATTATGGAGCAAAGCCAAATGATTAGGAACTGACCTCTAGTCTCCATTGCCATTCATGAGAACTTAAGTGCAAGTTTAATAGTAGAATATCTACAAATTATCAGCTATCCTGATATTAAGAGAAAAACAAATTCTGCATGTACAGCACCCAATGTGCTCATTTTCTGATCCTAGAATAATTAGCTATCACAGAAATAGTCATGCAAGAAAAAGAACAAATCTGACTGCTTGCTCTTTAATTATGGGCTTAATTGGGTTTGAGGATCATCACCCTCAGATCTAGGTTCCATCAAGCATGTCATTTAGAGGCTGATTTTCACTGAACTCAATTGTAAAGTGGTATTATCAACTGAAAGCTGACCTGTATCTCTGCTGTTCTTCAGAAATCATCTGCATGCCATTTTATATCAAAGTTCTGTATCAAGAGCACCAAGTATATTTAACTTACTGAAACCTCCAAGTTGATCATTTTAGGAGAGAAGCTGTGCTCAAGGTGATTTCTATATGAAAATGGATAATCTCCTAAAGTTTGTCCGATGCTGATAACAGTTTCCTGCTGCTACATAGCAATTCAACCATGCTGAGCCACTCTACTTTCCAAGTCCAAGACAGGAGTTCCCTGATAATATAAATACCCTGTTTCTATTATAAAGTCTGATTGTAGATTTAATCACGTTGCATGATGGATGTTGGCTCAGCAGAACAGTGACAATGCTCACTGAAGCTCACTGTGAAAATTTCTGCACCTCAAGCAGGATTGATGGTGCCTGTTAAGCCAGGGGGTACAAAATGTCTCATTATTTTAGACTTAAACATTGGTAGTGATGGAAAGTAAATCTATAAACATGATATAAAATTGTACATCTGGAAGGGTTTACTTGTTTTATTAATGAAAACTATCTTGATTTAGTTCTCATTAACTAACCCCAGAACCTGTTTACTCCATCCTGTTTACTGTAGTACACTCCACTGAAGGAAATTGAGGTTTCTGAATTAAAGCTCTTTTGCTGTATTGGATTTCTATGTCTTTGATGCAGTAAATAATATGAAGCATGAAGGATGATTACGTACACAGCAAAGGATTCCCAGGGAGTTACCACTGCATTACTTTCTGATCTGGAGAGGCAACACACTTTTTATTTTGAATGTTTAAAATGCACCTGAGAGAAGAGCTTTGCTTTTATCAGCATGACAAAAACAACTTTCCCTCTGTTCTGGGTGCCATATTTGAAGAACAAAAAAAGTAAGTTGAATTTGTTAGTTATTCTAAAAAAATAACTTCAATTTCCATATAATATTCAATCTATATTGCTTTTTCAGTTCATGTCACCTGTAATTTATAGTCTACTCTGACTTCTAATTGTGTAAAGTTATACAATTGCATTACAGTGGGATGAAGATGGAATTTGATTTGTCACTATAAAATAACCTAATTCCAGATTAAAAATCACAGCAATAAAAAAATAAGCCCTTGGCTATATTATGATCAACTGAGTCCTTTTTTCATAGCAGGAATTTTGACTGTACTCATTAATTACAGAATAACATAATAACAGAGTTGGAAGGGACCTTGGAGGTCTTCTAGTCCAACCCCCTGCTCAGGCAGGAAACCCTATATCATTTCAGACAAATGTTTGTCCAATCTCTTCTTTAAAACTTCCAGTATTGGAACATTCACAACTTCTGGAGGCAGGTTGTTCCACTGATTAATTGTTCTAACTGTCAGGAAATTTCTCCTCAGCTCTAGGTTGCTTCTCTCCTTGATTAGTTTCCATCCATTGCTTCTTGTCCTGTCCTCAGGTGCTTTGGAGGATAGCCTGACTCCCTGTTCTTTGTGGCAACCTCTGAGATATTGGAACACTGCCATCATGTCACCCCTAGTCCTTCTCTTCATTAAACTAGACATACCCAATTCCAGCAACCATTCTTTATATGTTTTAGCCTCCAGTCCCCTAATCATCTTTGTTGCTCTTCTCTGTATTCTTTTTAGAATCTCAACATTGTTTTTACATCATGGTGACCAAAATGGATACAGTATTCCAAGTGTGGCTTTACACACACTTATAGACATTATAAAGTGATATTAATACTTCACATGATCTTGATTCTATCCCTCTGTTAATGCAGCCTAGAACTGTGTTGGCTTTTTTGGCAGCTGCAGCACATTGCTGGCTCATGTTTAAGGGCGAAAAGGCAGGAAACAGAACTGAAAACAATTTAAAAATGGTTTAATTCCAGGTGCATTTTATGGTGGAATCAGAAGGTGGTTGTCTGAATACATGACATGTATTTTCCCTGCACAAAGAATATGACAACTTTAGCTCCGACCATTTCCTAGGCAGCATCTTTCACCCAGTCTCCCAAAGACATTTCTACATACCATTTCAAGGAGTCTGAAGAACAACTTATCTATTTTTAAATTGTTTATCGGCTGTGTGAAGTAGCACAGCTTCATTTCTACAGTTAGCTTGACCACAGGTTATCCTAATTGGGACCAATAACTCCATTATTACATGCAATATCACTGAGTAGAAAATCATGTGATTGTGGCAGCCTTAAGGCATCCCTTTCCATTTAGTCATTAAGCAAGTCACCACGGATGTTAAGCAAGGCATCATATGAC
Source organism: Protobothrops mucrosquamatus (assembly GCF_001527695.2). NCBI lineage: Eukaryota > Metazoa > Chordata > Lepidosauria > Squamata > Viperidae > Protobothrops > Protobothrops mucrosquamatus. The sequence goes on along the minus strand of NW_015386204.1, from coordinate 1,491,224 downwards.
GGAGATTTGCCATTTTATATCCACATCCTCTATTATCCTGCTTATCAGAAGGTAATGGCAAAGCAATCAAATGATTGTCATGTGACCACAGGATGCTGTAATTATCATAAATGCAAGGACTGGTTGAAAAGCTGATATTTTTACACTGGTGTAATGGTTGTTAAAAGAGGCAGTCAGTAAGTGAGGACTACTTGTATCACTGCTACAACAGTCTACCCAAGGCAGCACCAACATAGCCACTTGTTCCACGCATTATGTCTCCTGCACCACATAGCCATCTCATTTTCTAGAAAAAGGACTCTGGATGGCCAGCAAAATGGCAAATCCAGTTAGATTCAGGGAATTCATAGTTAAAATATTTCTGTCCATTCTTTATTCAGTTCTGCCCTTTGTTATTCTCTACAGTAGCTCCTGTATAAAATGTAGATTTTGCACATCTACTCATTATATAAATTGGTCTAGTTGGTCAAGTTTGTAATAGTTTTTGTTTTTGGTAACTTAATGTTTGTTAGTAATTGACATCTTTCCCTGAGTAATAAATTTTGAAATTTCTTGAAAAAAATAACATGAAATAAATACATTTGCTGATATGAAATAAATACATTGGCTGATATTTAATAATGATTTGTTATGCATTCTTTGCGCTGCGAGATTTCTTACACTTATTGTGAATTCAAATGAATTCTAGTTATCTTACAAGCTGCTCTTTCAGACAGAGGTCACACTGACTTATAAAATGATTCCAGTGAGACAAATAGTGTTTGTCCTAAGTTTATACCAATTACCATATAGATGGCTAAGTAGGAAGAGAGAGAGAAAAAATCAGGGATGGAGTTAGGCAAGTAAAGCAGGTGGTGTATGATTATAATTTCCCACAGGAATACAGAAACACAGCTCAGATGTCACTTTGCTTTTAGCAAAACTAGGTGTGCATTTCCTAAAGTGGAGCATATAGTTTACTCTGAAATGATTAACCTAACCTGGAAATATTTTCCCACACCCCTTTACAAGGAGGTGACAATTTTTCAAATATTCTTGAACCTCCCTCAGATTTTTTGAAATCCGTATCAGCTATAACTAGAGCTGTATCACTGTATCTTCTACCCACACACATATACACATTTACAAACATTCACTCTTTCTTACAGAACCAGGAAATAACAGGCTTCACTTAGCCATGGTGTGCAATCTGAAGTGCAATGTTAACAGTCTTCGAAGAGCAGAAAATACAAGCTGTGCGTCAGAAAATGCTGACTGCAGCTTTTTATAATCGGGAATTTTGTTTCAAAAGGACATTACTCAGATCCACACATTGTAGTGTGTGTTCTGTCTTCCTGAAGAGGCAAGACAATGGGGCAACATAATTAGAAAAGTGAAAGGACTTGATGGCATCTGTAATACGTACAATAGATTTGCTTTCTTTTAGATATATTATGAAGCAAAAACTAAGATGCACCAAAACTAAAATGAAAACTTTGCAATACAAATGGGATTGTTGGCCGTTTAAAGAAGAAAACAGGGAAACTCAATTTTCCCTGTTTATTTGTCTGCATGTGAGTGAGACTGATTGGAGCTGAGCATTTACTGACAGGATGTCCTTCCTGATACCTTGTGTGTTTGTGAGTGAGCAGCATGGTGGCCTACAGGTGGAGCTCTCACCTCAGAATCAGGAGGCTGCAAGTTCGATCCTACTAGCAGCAGAAATTTGTCTTTCTGGGTCCAAGGAGTAATTGTCTGTTGCAAACACTGCGTAGGGCTCAGGGAGGGCATCTGGCCAGGAAAAGCTCAGCTCCAATCAGTCACCCTGACTCCATCCTGATGTAAAGAATTACAGGGTCGTTAAAAGAAAAAAAGTGTGTGTGTGTAAAGATTCTGGATTTTGAAAAGGCAGAACATTATTCTTTCTTAATGGCCAATCTTTTTATTCAGGCAACTCCACTTTATCATGAACTTTTTTTCCCCATGAACTTTGGAAATTATAATTTTTATCCCTCTGAAATTCATCTCCATATAATTGGATGTTTTTCCTGAGATAAAATTTTCACAGAAGGTTTATTCTATCCGTACGTTTTTCATCTTGAAAAGATAATCATGAAAATTATTTCCAAAGGTTGACTTTGTTTCTTTTTTAACAGCTTTATTAAATTTTAAAACAAAAACAAAAACTAAGAATTAATAATCAAGAAGAATGAAAACATGTTTTGTTCATTAACCCTAAATGTATCTTCATATTTATTGATAACATCTTTGTTTATTAATCTTAAAACCAGCTAGTACATCAAATTCTTTTAATTTTCTCATTAACAATTCTACCCTTTTCAATGGATTTTCCAATACCAAAACCAAATCATTTACAAAAACTCTCAGTTTATGTGTTTTTTAATTTTTACACTCATTATGTTTGTAAAATATTTTCAGTCTATTTGCCAATATTGTTTTAAATAACTTGTAATCACTATTCGGTAATAACAGAGGTAATCACTATTCAGTAATAATAGTGTAGAGGAGTAATAATTTTTAGTTAAGTTTCAATCTTTGGGTTTTAGTATTAGTACAATATTAGCTTTTTTCATGATGTTGGCATCTCCTTTCTTAGTAGAATATAATTCATTGTAATTCATTGAAGGGATCATGATATTTCATCTTTAAAATATTCAGACTGCCTCATCCATCCAGACTGCCTCAATCTTTTTTATAACATCTGAAACTTTCATTATTGTTGTAGGCCCATTCCACAATCAGTTTTTATATATTTGTAAATTGTGGTTAATTTTTAGCATTGTATTTTTTTTTCACAGAAATATCCTGTCCTTTGTACAAATTGGAATAGTACTGGTGAACAAAGAATTAAGGGAGTACTGGGATAGCTATTTCTAACCTTATTTGGTTTCATCAGCCAGACATACCCTTCTGAGATTNATGTTAAGCAGAGGTGTTAGCCACTAGGCCACAGGCTCTTTCTCGCTTTGTTAGCTACAAGAGACAGGGGAAGAGGATGAATGCTTTTGTTTGAACACCCTGTCGGCCCAAATATGGGAAAGAGAAATCTTTTGCCTGTATCAGCTCAATCTAGAGCCATCCACAGGCAGCAGTCGCTTAACTGCGACATCATATATATTGACTGTTAAAACTGTATCTCCCTCTTGAAGCTTCACAATCATTTTCTTTCTCTTTTTTTAACTTACAGACTAACCATTTTACTGGTTTATTTGCAAATTCATTTTTTTTTGTTTAGAGTAGGGGTTTCAACTTTGGAGTATACAACCTTGTCAACTTTAATACTTATGGACTTCAACTCTCATAATTCCCCAGCCAGCAGAGTTGAAGTCCACAAGTCTTAAAATTGCCAAGTTGAACACCCATGGTTTAGAGGATAGTTTATTTTAGTTTCCATTTTTCTTACTGTCAACCTGGATAGCTAGTCCAAATATAGAATTTTATGAATGAAAATACAGAATTTTAATTTGATATGAAATACATTGGTGACAATTTTTAAAATTCTTTCTTTCTTGTCTTAATTGCCTATAAAATAACCTGGGTTTTCTCTTGTGACTTTTTTTTCAATTTGCTATTACAGTAGTGGCCAAAATTGTGGAAACCTTTTGGGAAAAGTATACAGTAGAAATGCCACCTTTGGTTAAGTTTCCACCAATCTTTCTTCTAATTTCTTTATAACTGTAGCCTTGTTCACTTAATAATACTATTTTACATCGTTTTCTGGGCAACCAGTCAACTCTTTGCACCATTACTTTAATTTTATTACATTTTACAAGTTCACTAAATGAAAGAACACAAAAAAACCCAACCAACTTGATAGTGATGACATAACACACTGACAAATGTCTTCCTCTCAGCTTCAATACATGACATCAATAACTGAATCCTACTGTGATCTGATTGGCTCATTGCCAAAACAAGATGGCACCTGATTGGCTCTCTAAACACTCATGCTCATTGGCTACAATCAGATAAAGGAAAGCTACCTCATATCAACCTAAGCAAGTTGTGCTTCCTTTTTCTGGTTATTTGNCTGGTTATTTGGCTATAACTTTTCATAGAATAAAGTACAGATAATTAAACAAACTTTGTTACATTACATTCTTGATTAAATTATCTTTCCATTGATATATAATTTTATGGTAGTACTAAAAAAAAGTGGTATTATTAGCCATCAAACCTCAAAAACACACTTTTCCCAAAAGGTTTCCATAATTTTGGCCACTACTGTATATTACCCATAACCCATAAGTTCTGCTTGTATCTCAAATTTTTCTTAGAACTTTAATTAGATTGTTCTCATATAATTCTGTTAATTTCTTTGTATAGTCCTTTCTTTAATTGTTTCATTTAATCTCTGACTAAAAGTTGTAGATTTCTTTTTAAGTATCAAGCTCACTGGTTTATAGTCAGAAAAGGTATTTAGTAAAATCCCAATTTTAGAGATTGTTTCCATGCTTGTAAAACTTAATCATTACTGTTATTGCTTGTGAAATTACTATAATTTAAGAAAGGCCAAATCCAAACCATCCAAATCCAGAAGAAGAATATTGTACATTTTATTTATTTCTCACATTTATTTGGATGCTTTCTCACTGTGGGGCTGCTCTAGGCAGCTTACAATAATAAAAATGAAAAAATGAAAAGAAGTGTAAACAAAACAGAAGTAAAATAATAGAACAAGAAAATATACAAAGAAAAAAAACAATGAGACTACATCAATATAACAAATATATATACTTAGCAGACGTAAAACATCCTATCTTTAAAACAATTGGCATATATCATTTGAGTTTTGACCTATCAAAATATTTAGTTGTGATAAAAATATATATTTTGGAGAACAATTAATTGATTAAATAATTGAATAGCTACTGAAAATGTACAGTTCTTAGGATAAAAAGCTATTTGAAAATTAAAAACATACATTTTAACTTAAATTTAATATTATTGTATAATCATACGTATACAAAAATGAATGTTATTCTATATAATTTTAAGGACCTATATCTATGTATATGGATTTTTATATTCTTGAATCTGATTGAGGAAAAGGGGTCAGCCTTCTTTTCACTTAATTGTAGATCTTTGTTCGCGGTAAGAGCTTGACATCTTTGAGTTTGTATGCCTGAAGTCTAGAATGATTATGGAAATGAACAGATGGCATAAAACAGTTCTTTTTTTTTCTATTCTGCCAAAGCTATATCGGCTGTTCTTTTTTTTAACCAGAAAATCTCATACTTATGTCTATCAGAAGTATCAGGAAGGCAGAAAGCATGTGGAATGAATGATAAAAGGATTCTCCTTCTGTCTTCTGTAGAGTCTGGATGCTTGCCTTATCTAGAAATTATGTTGCACTAGGCTTCTTCTTGGCCAGAGTGACAAATATGAACCATATAGAATAAACTCTGGTTGAGTCAAAGAATGGCAATGAAGAAAAGTAGTCACCCAACCAAATCTGGTTCTTTCCTCTGCCTCCATGTTCTTTTCTCGGATTCTCTTCAGGTTGAGTCACAAGAATGGCTCTGCTTAATTGGACTAAGGTCTATCTATCTGAGGTAAAAATAAAAGTAAACTAACATTATATAATCTTCAAACTTACACAAATTCAGTCTCTTTCAGTCACGATCACCTGATTTGTCATTATTTCCCTTGCTTAACAATGGTTATTTTTCAATTAATGACATCTTAAGGAAGCTGTAAGAGATTTTATAACTGGTGAAAAATGACATATTATACAACCTTCAGAGCATTATATATATGCTTAAGATCCTCCATTGGATAGTGATGAATTCTTAGGTGGAATCGAAACTGTTACTTTTAGCCTATAATTAAGTAGGAATATTTTTATGTGATTAAACAAACTGAGATAAGGAGGCAGAGCTTTTCTTAATGGGACCAACTTAACAGACCAGCTTATTTTTAGATATTAAACTCTAATATAGAGGTGAAGACAAAATTATTTTGTAGTTGCTGGTCATCTATATAGAGATATGGCTTGATTTTTTTTTAAAAAAAGAGTCTCATTTATGGTTCTGTTTTGTATTTTGTTTTGAGTTACTGTGGATTATTTTATTGTGTATATTTATTAGGAAATGTTGCAACTATTGAGGTGGTTAAAAATTAATATTTTATTATTTGCATGTTGCTGCTTTTGATGTTTTGATTGTAAGCTACTATAACCCCATCAGATTTGATGGTATATATACACTTAATAAGTTAAACTTCACAAAAGAAAAATAATTAGTAGAAATTTACGTATTTAGATTATTTAAGCCAGATATGTGGTTCTGTACAATAGATATATAAAACTGGGCTAAGACCTGACTTAGTGTCTGCTGTATCATTAATCTACTGATTTAGTTAACTCTTTCTATATATTTGTTATAATGATGTACATGAACATGATGTGCCTACAGGTTAGTGCTTGGACTGAAAATCAGTTAAAAATTAAACTTATTTAATCTATTAAATAATCTATCTATTATTTTCTTAGGGTGTCACTTGAAGTATTCTTTGTCTGCCTCATTTTCCCTAACTACTTTAGTCTGTGAGTCTCATTTTTTCAGGTGTCACGTTTAATGACCTCTCTCAAAGATAGGAAAACTTGTAATGACTGTGATGTGCAAAATGTGCTTCATAAATAAATGGCATCAATTTTCCAAGGCAATCATTTTTCAAATATAGATCATCTGAGACTTTGTGGATTTACGAGTAAGTTCTAGCTGTACAAACTCCCTCTAGAGCAGGGGTAGGCAACCTTGGCTCTTTTATGACTCGTGGACTTCAACTCCCAGAATTCCTGAGCCAGCACAGAATTCCTGAGCTATCAGCATCAGTGAGGCAGCATTCAAATATTTACAGTGCATTTTCTCATTTGCATTGAACTACAGCACAAACATGTCTCAAGCAACTTTTTTTGTGTCATGTTCTCATGAAGTTGCCTTTCTATGATTGTCAACCTATACCTGAAGCAACCTGAAGTCATTCTTAGCAATGCCAAATGGACAGTGATGTTTTTACCCTTATCTCGACACAGATTTTGCCATGATTGCAACTTTTGGTCAGAAATGTATAAACATTAACCTTAAGCCTCTTCAGAGGGTCAGATGCAAAGCCGTCTGTTTTATTAAGTGTGAAATATTATTTAATGTTAACCGATTAAATTATTTATTGCTATATGTGCTGATACAGTCATTTCACTTAAGCAAAATAGTTTCATACATATAAGGACAGCATTACACAGTGCAAAGAAGTGGAAAAAATTGAATCACTCCCTATCTTTTCTTCTCATCTTTTTCTGCAAGAGGAAGGAAAATTTTTGAAGGAGGAACACAATTTATCTATATTGTAAACTAATACTTACTATAATGGATTATATACATGTATGTCTAATGACATCAACTGATCCTGGACAGGGCTGTCTAGGGATGGAGTTATAAATGCCCTGTATCTCTTCTCTAAGAGGGATGCCTTAGAGATAAGCAACATTTTGGAACCAGAAGATACACACACTTTTGTCAGGTTCAGTCATGCTCTGTTTTGCCTGGGTCTCTGTGCACAGGAAGCATTTGCAAGGATCTGCAAAGGGAGCAACTCAGTGCAGTCTTGGCTGGCCTCGCAGATTAGGGGAAATCATGCTTTCTCGAACCTGTGAATCATGGGCTATATTGACTGAAGTTGATGGGAGTCAGGTTAAAGCACAGATTTCAGCTAATGGGAAAATATACTGCTCAGAAATGATGCAGAATTTTGGCACAATAATATCAAGATAACTTTTTCCTATAATTTGGATTACATCAATATGAGTTGGTAATAAACTGGTTCTCCTGCTCTGCGCAGACTAGTGTTTTCAACCTCAGCAACTTTAAGCTATGTGGACTTCAACTCTCAAAATTCCCTAACTAGCATAGACAGACATAAATTAGGTGATAAAAAACTATTTTAAGAGTTGTTGTGAAGTACATTGGCGTGGACTTTGGAGGCAAATATTCTCTGCCAGAGACTTCATCCTGAGAAACAAGCTCCCCTAGAAATAAGATCAGCATCTTTGTTGGTTGCTTAGCTGAGGATTTGGAGATTAATAACTTGATATATACATGAAAAAATGTTGATTTGTCTAAGATTATACTTGGGGGTGAATTGCTTAATCCTCCTTTCATATTGTTTTATTTTCTTAGAAGTACTATCACTTTTTAATTCTTCCATCATTCCTTCAATTATTTTGCTGGCCAAATTTTATTACTTTTTCAAACTTATTTTTATTTTATTTTTTTCAATTTTTATTGATTTATGTTTTGTAGGTTGCTGGTGTCTTTTTAAAACTGATTTATTTTCCAGTATAGTTTTCCACTTAGTAGATTTCAAAGGAGATTATCTTTGTCTTACACTTTCTTTTGTGCATTCCAAACATTTTCTCTTAGTTTCTGTTGATATTCAGACAATTGTGACTATATTTTATTATTCTGAATTATCTGCCCCAAAGGTTGTTTATGTTGACTTTTGTAGCACATTTTTCTTTTATGGTTTTGAAATATTTCCTTTTCGGTATATTTATTGCCATACTAATTCATTAAGTTTCTTTTTCACAACACCTTTTTTTCTGACTATGAAATATCTCTAATCCATAAGTAATTATTCAGTGATGGCTCATTCCAGAAAGTTTATTTTCCATATTTCATACATTCGTTCATTTCACACATTGAACTACGAATTAATGGATTTAATTCATAACAGCATTTTATAATTTCTAACATTCCATTAAGTTTCAAACTTTTTGGAGTTTTTCTAGCCATTGATTTGCTAGCATTGGCCCTTGTTGCCCCACTGATCTGGGCAACAGCCAATCCAGTGTGGAAGTTTGTTTTCATCTTTCAGGATAGGTCAGTAGGTCCCTCATGGTTCAATCCTAGTAGTTAAGGACTGCCTTGGAAGGCCCAATCCTTATCTACAATGCCACCAGCACAGCCCTTAGCTTCATTGAGAACCTTACACATCACCACTATCACCACAACAAGGCAACACTGCATGGTAGTGGCACTAATAGCAGTACTAGTACAATTTCTTGATTTGTGAGTTTTTATCAGTGACATCTGCAGAAAGGGATCTGAATAGGCCACCCTGCAGCCTGAACCCCATCTGATTTGTGTGTGTGTGTGTGTGTGTGTGTGTGAATACATATTGCATGATATACAAAGGGATTTGGTTTTGATTGCATTATCATGACTGCTGTCTTGCCTCTTTTGAAACTCCTGTGGATGCCCCTGATTTCTATGCCTTCTCTGAATATATCTTGCAGTCTTACTTTGGTTTTGGTTTTATTGATTTGATTTAAACAAATTACATCTTATGGCAGGATACAAAATTGAAATAACAATTAACTATTAACTTGTATGAACTTTACTTAACCTGGTGTATATCATTTACCATAATAAGAACAAAACACACCTCATGGTGATATAAAAGAAAAAAAATTAGAAAGACAGCGCATATCCAAATTGGGTATGACTCACTAGTTATTTAATGGAGGTCAAAATAGCTTCTAACAGTTCCTATTACTGGTTTTAACAAAAAAAAAAAAAGATTTCCACATTTCACCAAACTGCCAAAATGTGGATATTTAACATGGTTGTCTTTGTGAGCGAGAGCCGGCATATTATCATTCTTTTGCAAGCAGTTGCAACAAGACTTATGTGTTGGCTTACTAAAATTGCAATCTGATTTTAGATTATGTAAGGTTTATTAAATAAGTATTTTATATTTCTAAATTATATATTTTTTATTTTATTAAAAAAAAGATAGAAAGAGGTAATAAAAGAAAATGGAAAAAAGAATGCATCAAGCAGTAGCAAAATATAAGATGTCAGGATAACTGAAACCCCTCATTCATTACTGCACGTATATGATTATTATTGGATGAAGAACAGTCATCCAATAGTCAACTAGTCATCTTAATTGCTGGTTGCCCAAGTGGTCTGTAACAAATTACCACAATGGTATATTGTAACTCTTTTTATTCTAATCCAAGATCGTGTGTTTGTGTTGATAAATTATACAATGTTGGGTGTTAATCAAAAATAATATCCCACTAAGTTGTATTCATGTCTCTCACATTGTATTTGTCCTCTCTTAGTTTTCTCTGTGAATTGGTGTAGAAACATCTGAGGTTTTGAGTGCCATCTACTGGTATCTCTATTGTTGTATCCTGTTAAACTTTGAGTCTATCTCCTGACTTTCTGCTTTTCCCTTTGTTTTGCTTTCTAGGCTGTATACTTGGTTCCATGGTTCACCCCCGTTTGTCTTCTTTTGTTCTACTTGAAGGCTCTACTGATAAGATGGCAAGGCACATGCAAACCCTTTTTTTCTACCTTTTGTAATATGAATTGCATCACTTTCAGGAAATCTGGAAGGCATAGACCTAGTATATGTCATTGTTGTAGAATCCGAAGCCTTCTCAGAGACTTTTAAGATCCCCTTTACTCTTATATCATGATCCTCAAATCAAAGGATTAAGGGGGGGAAAAACACATTGTGCTCCCAGTTCCTTCAACTCCTTGGTCAAGATTCCATTGATTCCAGAGATTCTTTCAAGGGGATCATGTCATTTATCCCCATATGGACCAAGAGATAAAGATATCAGTAGATTTGAATAGTCTTAAGAACCTGTTTGACACATCAATTATACAGGAACTAGAAAACAATACCCCTTCCACTACATAGTATCAGGTCTGCCTGCAGTTGTCTTGATTTCCCTTCGTAGGAAATCACCTTCCACCCCAACAGTACTTTTCCAGGGTGGCTCTTGAAGTTCTTTACTCCATTAGACCCAAATGTCTTATGTTAGTTAGCAACATTTGCTTAGATGGTTATTGATCACCCTCTAGAGGGAAAACCTGGTACTGATTCCTGGGTTCCAGTAATAACCAAGTGCTTCCTGATCTTGCTTCTCTGGGTGACATTTTTTCCACATTTTTTAATTTTTGTCTCTGCAAAAGGGCTTCCCCTCTCTTCTCTTACGTCTTCTTTGCTTCTCTGTCCTTCACGATGACAGATTCAGCTGTCTTGTTTAGGAACTTCTTATCTTTCTGGATGCAATTCAGTGTAGCAACTCTTTCTTCAAATCCCTTACTCTATTCTCTACAAAAATGTAAAACCATTTATGCCCAGGTGTATTTTTTTTTCAGTGTTTTCTAGACTATTTAAAGAACATTAAGGGTGCAGTGCTGGACTTGCCAGGGACACGGTGTGGTCCACCTATTGCTACATAGTTTCAGTTTTAAGAAGACAATAGTACAGGTTGATAGATGCACATCAACACTGGTTTTGGTTCTCTTTTATGGGAAGTCGGGAGCTTGAGAACGGAGCTTGAAAAAACAACAAAATAAAATAAAGATGAAACCAAATGAAATAAAAGCCTTCTACTGATGTATCCATAAGAAACAAAAGTGAACATGAAGAGGTATCTCCTGCCATGGGCTGCCCTATCATATTTATGTTCCTGTATAAAAATAACCCTGCATATATTTTCAACAAATGCAAAATTGAAAAAGAAATCAATGCAGCAGAGCAGCAAATGGCTTCTCATCAGTTGATAGGAAAATAAAAAGATTTAGCCAATAACTGTAACAAGACAGCTTCCATAATTATCAAGTCCGCTGACCATTATTACTTTCTGTTAATCCAGAGGAATTAATGGTTCTGCAAAGAACAGCTACATCCATGATTCCTTTGAAAGAAATAACTTTACTATTCTGGAAATTCAGTGATGTTTTTATCCTTCCTTAAAGTCCCTGGAAAAGGTTATGAAATTGTGTTTGAAATTTAATGGCAATATAGATGAAAAATAGAGATGTTTTCTAGGATCCTGGCTAGAGATAGCTGATGAAGGAGTGTTAGCAGAAGATAGATTGAACTTCATAAAGGCGGGGAACAATGAGTCAGCTAAAGCACAGTGACCTTGATCAGGAAAGCTTTAAACTCAGTCTGGTAAGTAAGAAGCTCAGATAAAGATTTGTGCATAGAAAAAGAAAGTGAGAGCTTTGTTGTTATGGGGCCTATTAAACCACTCAGTGAAAAATCAGAGCTTGGCTCATAAAGTCCATACCTTTCATTTTTATATACACCAATGCTCCGAATGGAGGGATAAACAAAATGAGCTTGAATTCCTGGTATCAGAAGGCAAATATGATTTTATTGTCTTGTAGAGATCTGACGCCATGACTCCCATGATTAGAATATAGCAATTGAAGAAAACAACATATTCAAAAGGAACAGAAAAATATGAGTTACACAGTATATTAATATGATGTATGCTATTCAAAACTGCAAGCGAATCAGCTTCATAATATTGTACTGTAGAGAGCACCTTAATTAAAAGCTCCCTAGGAATACCTCAGCAGAAATTCCCAAACATAGAACTGGCGTGGCTTGTTTAGGCTGCTTAATTTAACTCAGCCAGAGGCTCTCAAACACATCACATGGGATGGCTGAATAATGTTATTGACTATTAAGATGAAGCCACATGAAACAAATTATTTGAGGGCATAAATTCCCTCTTCAAGACAGTTAAAAATTAATTGACCCTTTTCCTCTTTGCCATGTGCATTTTTTACGTAAGTGACACCTCTATCCTGGAAAGCTTACCTTTCACTCATTCTTCTCTCTGTTCTCCACCTCCTCTATCTATGTGGTGGAAGAACCAGGAATTTCATCTCTCTTCCCCTACCTCTGAGTAGCAGGAAGAAAAATATTTCTCCCCTTTGGGCCTTGTTTATGAGACCTCACCATTTTATAACTCACCACCTTTTCTTTCTCTTTACTCTGACCATTTGAAAGGACGTTGTCTCTCCCTTATAGCCATTTTTTCTTCAATTAGAGTTGATAAGACTCCATCCATTTTCAGGGCTCATTCTCTTTCCTTTGGGTGGTCATCCTCTGTGCCCTTCTCTTCAACCATAGGAAACTCTGCCTCCTCTATGAATTCTCCTTTTTCAGAGTCCAAATCTCTTTTTAAAATAGCTAAATGTAATCTTTTTATTTAAGAAACAAAAATAAAGTGGACAAGCAACTTAAAATTTAAAGAACATCTATAATAATACTTGGAAATAATCTTGTGACTCAGGAAGGATATTGGTCTGATAAATGAAATCTGAAGTCAAATGGGGACAGGTAGCTAAAGCATCTAGAAGGGACCCCCTCGTCCTAGTTTTGGGGTGAATAAAAGTGTGGGACAGGAGGGGTTCCTTCAGACTTACAATGAAAACAGAAATAGCAGATTCTGGTTTTGCTTCTTATCTTATCTGGACTGTTTCATGCCTCATCTTTTGAACACCATATTTTAAGAAGTTATCATAAGATAAGTTTGGAAAATTGCATCAAGAATAATCCAGGAACTAGAAATTAAATCTTATGAAAATAGATTAAATGAACTAGTTTTGTCTAGCTTCAGATATGTGAAAGGATTTCCTGGAAGAGGTCAAAATTTATTCTTCACAGTTCCAGAATGCAACATGAAATAATGGATTCAAGTTGTAGAATGCAGAAAAGAAGAGCTTCCTATCCATAAGAGCAGTTTGATAGTGGCATCCATTATCTAGGCAGTTGGTGGACTCCCCCTTTAGTAAATACAAAGCATGTTGACTTTTCAGAATGGGTCCATTCTTGAAACAGTGTGGAAGTATTTGTGTGTACACCATTTTTCTACCAAGATATGAAGCTCAAAGAAGCAAATAGGTTTGATTCATTTAGAACTGAAAAAAGTGACTTATTACCAGCCCTCACACATTTCCAGCTGTCACAACATCCCCATGATCACATGATCAGAATTTGTGTGGTTGACGACCGCCATGTATTAAGAACAGTTATAGCATCCCAGGGTCATGTGATCACCATTTATGACTTTCCTAGGCAGCTTCCGATAAGCAAAGTCAATGCAGTGATTCACTTAACAACCATGGCATAAAAAGTCATAAAATCAGGTGCACCTCGTTTAATAACTGCTTTGCTTAGCAACAGAAATTTTGGTCCCAATTGTGTTGTATGTTGGGCACTGCCTGTAAAAGCCATATGGTTAAATCATCACTGAAAACAGCGATAAAAGAAAACTAACTTGCATTTATGTCAAAGCCTAGTTTTATACTCTGATACAACATAGAAGTCTCTCTCTCCCTCCCTCTCTCTCTCTCCCTCTCTCTCTCTCTCTCTCTCTCTCTCTCTCTCTCTCTCTCTCTCTCTCTCTCTCTCTCTCTGTGTGTGTGTGTGTGTGCTGACTAGATTCCAGGATATCTAGTAAATCTGCCAACTGACAATGTTTATATCTATTCTGTACATAAACAATGTCAGCTGCCAATATAGTTGATCAGGCTGTTACATTTGTCACAAATACCGAGGCCAGCTGAACAGTTACCATCGCTTTCCATCTTCAGTGAAAACCTCACCAGCAAGTAGGATTCCTAACAGGGTAGCCAGATGCAAAAGAGAACAAAGCTTTCACATGTTTAAAAGGGCAAATTTCTGAAGCTGTAGGTTGTCTTTCCATCGTAGTCGTGATGGCACTGAGGATTACATTTGAGGAAGAAAAATGTGATAGTAAGGTTTCCAGACTGCTGTCTAAAAAGGCAATACATTTAGGGTTATTTCTCTGAGCCTTTTATAGCACAATAACAGTTGCTTGGCAACCATTTGGCTGTGTTTATCAAGCATTATTGCTTACCTTTTATTTCCGAATTTGTCACAGAACAGTCATAGCTAGAGATTGTCTGATTGGGACATTTTTGCACTACTGACCAGACTCTAAAGAATTCAAGGATTTAAAACAATTTTCCAAGGTGCAAATAAATGCATTTGTAATAGCCAGCAATTGACCTATACAGGTTTTTTTCTTTCTTTCTTTCTTTCTTTCTTTCTTTCTTTCTTTCCTTCTTTCTTTCTTTCTTTCTTTCTTTCTTTCTTTCTTTCTTTCTTTCTTTCTTTCTTTCATCCATCCATCCATCCATCCATCCATCCATCCATCCATAATAAATAAATAAATAAATAAATAAATAAAATAGGATCAGGCAGATTTTTATGTCTGTTGCCACACATCTTTATATCTATATTCACCAAGGAAACTTATAAGAAATGAATCCTCCACTGATATTATTTAATATTGCCAGCAATTTCTCAATTTCTCCAACAGGTCAATTTCTCCAATCTGTAGATCTTGTTGCATGACTGCTATTAAAAATATTGAGATGTAAACACAGTGGAAACCTTTAAAATATTCTGATTATATACTTATTATTTATTTATACATTGACTTATTACTAAATATGTATCTCACCATAAGCAAAAAAGAATCTCAGTAATTATATCCAAAAAAGATTCCAAATTTAGAACAGCATAAGCATATCAAACTCATAAAAATGAATAAAATAATGAGCCAAAACATGAATACATATAAATATATAAATACATAAAATTTTGGAGGGTGGGGGGAGGGATAGAAGCCCAAGATATGATCCTGATAATAGGGAAAGGACCAAGGAATTTCGGACCCAATTTTTTGTTGGGCAATTTTAACCATAGATATTTCATTGAAAGATAAACTAATTGTCCAACATAAAAAGGTTTTTGAGGGGAACATCGTTTGTCTGCTTGCTCCTTGTACCTTGGTAGCTTGGGTCAATGCCTTCTTCATGTTCACCCAACCACCCTGGAAGGATGTCACTCATTGGTCCAAAGTCTGGGAAGTAGGAGGCTCCTGTGGGAACTCAGGCATGGGCACAAAATCTCGACCCATCACTATTTTGAATGAGGTGAGACCAATGCTACTGTGCACAGTATTATTGTAGGCTACCTCTGCAAAAGGTAAAAAGTCAGCCCAATTAGATTGCTGGTAATTTACATAACATATGAGGTACTGTTCCACCATTGCAAACTGTGCCATAAACTGGACCCCTCTGTCAGAAATAATCTTCTTTGGGGCATCATGGAGTCAGTATATGTGCTCCAAAAACAGTTTGGTTAGCTTCTGTGCAGAGGGAAGTCCTGAGCAAGCGATGAAATGCACCTGTTTGGAAAATAGATCAATCACAGTCCATATCACAGTGTTTCCCTTGCTCTCAGGTAAATCTACTATAAAATCCATGGCTATTTCCTCCCAAGGTTGAGATGGGTCGGCCACTTGTTGCAATAAACCTGGTGGTTTTCCAGGACGCTTCTTCACAGTAGCACAAGTGGCGCAGCTTTTTACATAACTCTCAATGTCCTTCTTCATTCTCAGCCACCAGAACTGCCTGCGCACTAGATGCAATGTTTTTAAAAATCCAAAGTGACCCACTTTGTCAGAACATGCACAGTCTTATTGCACTGAGGTAACCCAGGAGTAAATACAGTAAACAGTGGTTTGTATTAAATGGTGGTTTATATTACACTATCTACAAATATACACCAGGAACAAAATACATACATAATTCAGCAAACTCCAACACACAGCAGTTACAGCAGTGAACAGACAACAGAGAAAAACTCCAGCAAGGCCTTCCCTTTTATAGTCAAGCTCTTAAAGGGATACAGACTCCTGTTGAGTCATTCCTAACATTACATCATTCATCTCACATTATACAAGCTGGTTAGCTTCTAAATCATTACTTTGACACACTTGCTTAGCGTCCTGATTCCGTTGCAACACCTGGAATCTGAGGCCTTCAGGGAGGTATAACTTAGAACCTTTCCAAGCTAATGCCCCCCTTTAAAGTCAATATAGATTTGTTATCTTTAAACCAGGCATCAGTCTCTAACTTCTCCTTCAATTCCTTTAGCGATCGATCATCAGGACCAGCAAGGGGTCTTTCTGTGTGTGATCTGGTTGTTATTTGGTAAGCAGATTGTGGCAGAGAATAATGGAATTAATTACTTCCTCTCGGTTGCTCTTGAACTGGGTCATTCTAGACAAGGCATCAGCCAAAAAGTTCTTGCCTCCAGGAAAATATTTTAAAGTGAAATTAAAATGATTGAAGTATTGAGCCCACCAAACTTGCTTGGGGGATAATTGAGAGCCTCCAAATTCTTGTGATCAGTCCATACCATAAAAAGGTATTTTCCCCCTCCAAGAAATGACACCATGTCAGCAAAGCCCAATGAACTACAAAAGCCTCTTTCTCCCAAACTGCCCACCTCCTCTTGGTCTCAGTTAATTTCCAGGAAGTGGTTGTAACTCTCCTCTGTGATTTTTTTGTAAAAGAACAGCACCCATGGCCACGTCACTTGCATCAGCTTGAATGATGAATTGTTATCCAAGGTCAGGGTGTTTAAAGATTGGTTCAGCTGCAAAGAATCTCTTTAATTTTTCGAATGCTGCCTGGCATTCTAATGACCATTGCAATGGCTGACAATGTCAGGGGTTTTCCCCTCCTTTGCCTGTTTTGAGTAAATTGATGATTGGCATGGCTATCTCTGCGAAAGAGGGAATAAATTGATGATAAAAGTTGGCAAACCCCAGAAAACTTTGAAGCTGTTTGCAGGTGCATGGGGATTGCCATTCTAGAACTGCTTTGACTTTGGCAGGGTACATTTCTATCCCCTCATTCAAAATCCAATAACCCAGATAGTCAAGATGTGTCTGGTAAAATTCACACTTTGACAGTTTTGCATATAGTTTGGCTTTCAACAGTTTCCTTAATACCTTACAGACTAATTTGATGAGTTCATCCATGGTTTCAATGTAGATAAGGATGTCATCAAGATAAACCAACACCCCCCCTTGTATAAATGAGTATGGAGCACTTGATTTATCAATTGCATAAATACAGCAGGGGCCCCTTGCATTCCAAAAGGCATCACTTTAAATTGGAAACTCCCCAAAGGGCAATTAATGGCTGTTTTCCATTTGTCCCCCTCCCTAATCTGGATCCGATAATAAGCTTCTCTTAAATCCAGGTGGCTAACATGTCCTTCATCAGGGGAAGGGAATACATATTTTCCATACTGACAGTGTTGAGAGGCCTGAAATCGATGCATAATCTAAGAGAGCCATCTTTTTTTCCTTGAAAAGTATGGGAGCAGCCATGGGTGATTTGGTTGGCTGAATGAAACCCCTAGCTAAGTTTTTATCAACGTACTCTCTTAGTTCTTTCATCTCTTTGGGTATCATAGAGTACATCCTTGGTTTGGGGAGCTTGGCACTGGGCAGAATTTCAATAGCACAGTCCGTAGCCCAGTGTGGGGGGAGTATGTCACACTCCTTCTCACTAAAGGCTTCTGCCAAATCTCGGTACTTAGTAGGGACAAATTGAATCCCCGGCAGTTTTTTGTCTACAGTTTTTAAGATTTCACGGGACTCCCCATGAGTTTCGCAGATGGCCAGTGTCTTTGCTTTATCATCAGTATCAGTTGGGGAGGATCCTGTCCCCAGTCTTAATTTTTGCATTCCCTCCTCCCACCAGATGTGAGGACGCCATTTGTCAAGCCACACTAGCCCCCAAATTACTGCTTCAGTCATGTTTGGAACCACCACAAAATGGATGATTTCCCAATGCCGACCCATTCCTAAACATACAGGTTCAGTTATGTGCATGGCAGGAGCACCTCTGATGAGGGACCCTTCGACCTGCTCAAACCCCATGGCACAAGTAATAGCTTGGCTCGGATGCCCAGTTTCAGTACAGTGGATAAATTAATTAATTAAATAGACCCCGAGTCTATTAGGACTCTCAGATTCATGTGAGCTCCTGTTTGGAGCACTATCAATCTGGTAGGAATGGCAAAAGGGGGAATGGGCTGACTCACCATTGGGCCCTTCTCACCTTTCTCATTGCTGTCATATGGTGCCGACACCTGCTGCAGCTCAGCTTGGGGTTTGGCTTTGAGCTCGGCAGGAGGAGAGGCTTTGACACCCGGGCCTTGATGTGCCCAGTTAGTCTTTTCTCTTCCCCCTCTAGGAGCTCTTTGTGATTTTGCGGCAGCAACTGGCACGTTCCTGGGTTGAGGGTCAGGAGTGGGGCACTCCACAGCACAATGACCTATCTGACCACACTGATAACACTTGATGGGAGCCCTGGCTGGCGCTTCGGAGACGCTGGTGGCTGCAGAGGCTTGGGCGTCGGCCATAGAGGCCTTTCTCTTGGACACATGGTGGCTTGGGTTCGGTGGTGCTTGACTTTTTGGGGTGGTCCAGTTCAATGTCTAGCACCACTGCCATATGGTAATACTCATGTAATAGATTAGGAAAATCTTAAATGATGCAGGCTTGAAACAAGTCGCGATCTAGCCCCTCTTTGAAGTAATTGACCAGTGACCGTTCAGGCCACTGCTCCAACCGGTTAACAACTCTCCTGAATTCATGGACGTACTCCATAAGGCGACCTCTTTGCCTCAGGCGGTGGATTTCTTTCTCGGCCATCAGGACTCAGGATTCATCTTCAAACTGGCCCCTCAGTTGCTCCATGAATAAATTAATGTCATGTAATTCAGGAGCCCCCTCATTATGGAGGTTGGTCACCCAGTCGGCTGCTTCCCCTCTAAATTTGCCACTACCACATTCACCATAATAGCCTCATCCAGGTAGGCATAAGTGTAGCGATCCAGATGAACCTACTCCTGGTTTAGGAAGAAGGTCAACTTCTCGGGATCCCCATCAAAGGTGGACTTGATGTGAGGTGGCTCGAATCTCGGTGGGGCCACTTGCTCTTGCTGCTGGGCTTATGCAGCTTGCTGGTCCTGGGGAGGTGGCTGAACCACTCTCCAGACTTCTCTTGGCTGGGCTCTGGAACTGGCATCCTGAGGCCATGGCAATGGGCTTGGCTGGGATACAAGACTCAGTATCGCAGCTGGTTGGGGGTGGGCAAAGCAGCACGGGCTCTGGTGGTTGGGTTGGAACTCCAGCGAGAGGGGGGAGAGATGGGTAGTTTTTGGCACTTCTCCCCATGGCACCCACCTCCTGGGCAACAGGAATCATATCTTTTACCTCCAGCCAGCCGAACTTCTCCTTCAGCTGTTCAAGCGAGGGGCTATGGACTGCTGACTAAAATCTCCACTCTCCGGAGTCATCCCATCCCATTGAGCCCTTTCCTTTCTTTCCTTCCACAGACGGAAAACCCTGGGACGGCAGCAATAAAAGCTCCTCTCCAGCAGTTACAGGAGTGCTCCTGCACTGAGGGACAGCCTCAGCTTGGAAGACGTCTGCTAGGGCTGTAGTTCCTTCCTGCGGTACCAGTTTCCTAGGTTGGATCAATCTGGCTTTCAGCTGAGCCCCTGCCAGTGATACCTCCTCAATGGCTGGAGCGTCAGCCTGTGCTCCGACAGCTGAATCCCGTTGCTGCTAGCAACAGTTTCAACTTTCTCCTCCATCTTGAGTCTTCACCGAGCCTTCACCACTCTCCCAAAAGTGAGTGGGTAGGCGGTCGGGGCCCAGCACCCCAAAAATGAAGTTTTTAGGAGACTTGAGCTTATCAAGGTTCTGACAGACAGAGACAAATAAAGCAGAACTCTGAGGCTTTCAAGTTCTTCAAACAACATCTTTATTGATACAAAGTATCAGCACATCAAAAGTGAAACCACGTCTGAGTAGACATAACAACCCCCAATATAAAGTTAAGAAATCCCACCCCTAAAGCTAAGCTACGTTCCCCCATACAACTTCTTGGTGGGCTTTTCACAAAATGCCCAGCCTGCAGTCCCGGGAGTAGCCAATGACTTTGGTTCCCACGGGAGAAAGTCTGTTTTGTCTAGCGAAGCACCTGGTTAAACCCCCCTCCCTCCGTGTTAACCAAAAACGAGTAGGGGAAATGGCTGCAGCCACACTCATTTTCAAAGTTGACAGTAGAATGATATTATTTTATTTCATTGCATCAGTTTTGACAGCAGAAAAAGTATATTTTATTTATTTATTTATTTATTTATTTATTTATT